>NW_019208923.1:154232-285162 GCF_001890105.1 Penicilliopsis zonata CBS 506.65
GTCCCGCCTCGCGCTGGCTGGGGGGATGCTTCTGGCCGAACCGGTTTGCCGTCTCCTCCATTACCGGCAGACGCATATGGCTCGGTGCGGCCTCCTTCTGGCCCTCAACATACCCGCTCCGCGTCGGGGGGCAGCAAGTACTATGAAGACATTGAACCGCGGTTCGCAGACGTCCATGATGCGGGCGATCCGCCCATGCCGTCTGTGCTGTTACCGGGTGGTGGTGGTGAGCTCAACCCATCGACAAAAGACTTCGAGTACATGCCTGAAGGGCCTCGCTCACCTGCTGTCAGCGAAACCAGCCACTTCACATCCATATCTGAACGGCCCATAAACCCGCGTTGGCGTCCCCCGCCGCCCCCCGTCCAACAGCGCCGCCAGGCTCTTCTCGAGAACAATCCCGATTTCGAACTCAACGTCGGCCGTGGTCGAGCGGCTCTCACCGGTCCAGGCGGACGCATTCCCCGAGAACCTTCCCGATACCCCATTCCGTAAATACTCTTCCTCTTCTTTTCCTGTACACGACCAGTTAATGGAGTTTGGCGTTCACTGTACAGCCTAATCTCGGCGAATGATTGGCTTTTTTTTTTTTTTTTTTTTTTTTTCTTTTCGGACTTAGCACTGAAAATAGCCTGGATGTCTCCATGGACCTGTCGATGATGTATAAAGCCACATTTACTGTTTCTCCAGTATATTAATCCCGTAAGCCTGTATCAGATGTAGTCTGCAACATAAGCAGTCAATGACTGCTGGTAGCTCTCGTGGCAATGACGTCAGAAGCCGGTTCTCATATATGATCGACAGCCTCTCACTCTCTAACCAAGAACTGGGCAAAGCTTCGATCGAAGCCAAGTCAGACGATGACGCACTGTGTTCCTGGCAATCGAAACGAGGTTCTTATTCCTGTATCCCTTGAAAAGTTTGTTATAGTGTATTGCTAACCCATTTTCTACTAGATGATTCCATTTCCTACGGACCATGTCCTGCACCATAAGTCTATGAGATGAACAGTACACAGTCGACGACTCTACAATGAACGATCCCGGTCTCGACGCGCCTATCACCGAGGAATCACGCGTGCTAGACACGCTGCCGCAGGGAGGACAAGATGTGGAAGCCCAAGACGGAGACGGAGAGGGAGACGAGGAACAGGCTGAGTTGCAGGAGATGTCGCTCTATCTGACGCCTGCGCGGTGGTGGCTTGCGAGCACAGCTTTTCCACTCATAGCTGTATGCCAACCACACTCGATATATAAGAGATAAGATTCTGTTGTGGTATTGATTATGGTTAGGGAACTCTGGGCCCGATGGCCACCGCGTTTAGCATCTGTTCGCTGTCGCAGGATTGGCGGTATGAAACGACGGGGAAGACTCTACGAGATATTCCAGATCCAGAGTGGTAAGCCCGGCTGCCTTGAAGTTGTATACAATATTCATACGTACGATATGCTAAGAAAGAGAAGGGTCCTGGTTATTAACGGACTCTCCGTCGTGTTTGCCATCATCGCCAACTTCGTGCTGCTCATGGAAATGGCGAGACGGATCCCCTTCGCGGTGGCCCAGCCGATCATCATCATCGGGTGGTACATCTCGTCGATCCTGCTGCTCTGCCTTTTGGCTGTGTTTGCACATCTCATGAACCAGCCGCAGAATGCAGGCTACAGTCTCACGCAGAGCTACTACTATGGCGCCCTTGCCGCCGGGCTGTACGCCTTCATCTCCTCCCTGCTGCTCGTCACCTTCTACGGCGCGTACCGGGGCCACTACAGCCGCGAGTACAAGCTCACCACGAGCCAGCGCACGCTGATGCTGCAGACCATTTGCTTTCTTGTCTACCTGCTCGGCGGCTCGGCTGTCTACTCCCGTGTCGAAGGGTGGAAGTTCCTCGACGCGCTGTACTGGTCTGATTTCACCTTGCTGACCATCGGGATCGGCAACATCGTCCCGACCACCCATCTGGGCCGCAGCTTGCTGTTCCCCTACGCCGTCGGCGGCATCCTGATCCTCAGTTTGATCATCGGCTCCATCCGTTCCCTCATGCTGGAGAAGGGCAAGCAGAAGATGACGGGCCGGATGACGGAGAAGACGCGGCGGTTTCTGATCAAGAAGGCGGCCGCGAAACACAGTCGGTTCCATGCCGTTGTGCCCCGGCTGACAGACGATGAAGACGACGGCGGCCAGAGTGTTCGAGAGAGACGCAAACAGGAGTTTCTGGTGATGCGCCAGGTGCGGCAGCTCGTGACCCTCGAGCGCAAGTGGATCGCCCTGCTGCTCTCGTTGGTGACATGGATGACCATGTGGCTGATTGGCGCGGCGGCCTTCTGGCGCTCCGAACACGAGCTGCAGCACTGGACCTACTTCCAGGCCATGTATTTCGCCTACACGTCACTTTTCACCATCGGGTTTGGCGACTTCTACCCCATCAGCAACTGGGGGAAACCCTTCTTCATCTTCTGGTCCCTGCTCGCCGTCCCCACCGTCACCATCCTCCTTTCCAACATCGGGGACACCCTCATCCGCTCCGTCCGTGACGTCACCATCTACCTTGGCGAACTGACCATCCTGCCCGGCGACAAACCCGTTCTGGAACGCATCCGGGATCTCTTCCATGCGGGTTGGCGTCAGCAGGTGCTCAACGAGACCGCTGAGTCCGAAGCCGAAGCAGAGAGGCAGGAATCCTCAATCCCGCCTGCCTTGCGCCAACGGGAGCGCCAACAGGCTGGAGAATCAGAAGAAGCAGGAGAAGCAGCCAGTAGCTATCCGTACAGCGAGAGCGAAAACTCAATGGAAGCCGAGGAGCACCGCAGGGAAGAGGTCGCGCGGGGGCGTGGTGATGTTCGTGCCGAGAACATCCACCATTACCATTACCTGCTGTTTCGCGAGCTGCGCAAGATGATCCGCTATGCTAGTAGTAGTCTCCCCAGGGAGTTCGACTATCCTGAATGGGAGTATTACCTGAAACTCATCGGTGCGAACGAGTCGGGCTTCATCTCTCGGCCAGAGGAGGAGGAGAAAAGCAAGCTTCGTCCAGAATCGGGTCCTGGCAGGGACAAAGATCAATGGAGCTGGACGAGTGCGCGGAGCCCGCTGATTGCGGAAAAGAGTGAAGCGCAGTGGCTTATGGAAGCCATTGCTGAGGTCTTGGAGCGAGAGTTGAAACGAGCAAGCCGGGAGTACCATATACAAGAAACGAAAGACAATAAGCAAGCCAGTGAATGATTTTTTTTTGCAGAGAATATATGACAGTGTTCAGCCATATCAACGCCTTATTGTTTTTGTAAGATCGACCAACGAAGCCAACATTCTAGACAAACACACGAGAGTGGACCACCATATCTTGTTCAACTATTGCTTACAATCAAAGCGACCAACTCGGTGCTGAAAGCTGACTCAAGGAAGAGCAGCGCAGCGATGAAGTCACAAATCCATGCTTCAGGGACCGACAGGGTTCCCAACAGGGGTGATGGTGAAGACGAAGCCGATGCCACTGCCATCAATTGGGCGTCCAAGTTGTGAAGGAAAAGGGGGCAAGACCTCGCAAGCACCTTGTTGTGAGCATTCTTCCAACACTGCATCGCTCACCTCGATAGAAGTACTCATTAAGAGCTGGCATCAAGAGGTTGGAAACCGATGGTAGTTATTAGTTAATCCACTAACCTCGCAAGGGTTTGCGTTATCCTAGTGGAACCCAGGTATACTCAACACCCTTATAACCTCATCCCTTTTTTTCCCTCTCTTTTTCCAAGTCTACTCCCGGGTAATCACCGGGGGCTTCCAAGTAAATTCTTGGCTGTTATTCTTGAAGTGCCTTCTTCCGTACCTAATCCTAAAAACTCCCTCTTTTCAGCGTGGTTGGTCGATTGGCCAGCTTAGTTGTTCATCCATGTTGTGTCCTCCATAGAACTTCCTGCTATTCGGATGTTATCCCGTATCGTACCGATCGTTCAACATAAACATATCGAATCCTGTAGACTTCTCGATTTATGTAGTATCTTCTAGAGGGAACGAGGGTGGGCACATCGGGTTTCTCGCGTCTGCTGCCTGGTTAGTGTTCACCCTTGCCTGACCAAGAGCCTCCATCTGGGTAGTTGCAGAATAACCCATGGAAGATCTAATAGCTCTTGAAAAGGGGGGAGAAGATTGACCGTGGTTGTCTCGTAGTTACGTGCTGCGTAGAAAGGAGGTGGCAGAACATGTGAAGAGGGAGAAAGTCCGGAGAAATGGAATTCTGAATAGGAAAGAGCGACCAGGGACCAATGTTTGTCAACCCTGCAAACACACCTCCTGCCTATTCAGGACGCAACTAAGCTTGGGTGTCGCCATCACGACAACGTCCTCAACCTCCCTGCCTCTTGCCAGCGTTCCAACAGCTTCTACGACTATATAACTACATACGGAGTACTTTTTAATAAGATAAGCTGAAGTACCGAGTTTCACGTGGAACCGGAGATCTGACTGGTCGTTCGGCCGGGCTAACAGTTGGACAGGGCGGGTGTGACGTCTCCAAGCGTCATTCCAACGATCGACAGCTCGCCGCTCAGTCTCCGGTGTTTCGGGCTTAGTGATGGGAAAATATAGGGAGTAAGAAGAGACTGTACGAGACGACAGGTAAGGATCTAAAGTTGACGTATCGCTCAGGCAACGTTGGGGGGTCCCAGCGATGGATGGAATGTGGCGTCTGACCCATCAGATTTGCAGGTTCACTGTTGACCCAAGGAACACGCCCGAGATGCGAACCAAAGAGTCGATTTACTCCAGACTACATCCTACTGTACCACAAACAATCATCCTTCATCAGCTCGTCATGCTTGCTGTCTGTTGTGTGACCTCCCCTCCCTTTGCTACATCTGCAGCAGCAGAAGCAGCAGCAGCAGGCAGGGCTCGATGCACACGGCCTGGCGGTTCCGGCGGGCTGGAACCTCGGCGGGACTAAAAGAGCTGCGCGTCGCTCCTGGAATACGTCCTCTCCACTTAGGCTCTCCTTTATTTGTGACGCCCCAAAGATAACCTTCCACACACCACGCCATCTGACCTAATTTTTGGGGAGCCGCTGTCTTCTTGCCTGTCAACCCTTTTCTTCCTAGTTGCTACTCCATGGATCTCCGTGCCCCTACGACCCTCCCCTAGTCCCTGCCGCGCCCTGCGTCCCTCTCGGTCTGGTCTGGTCTGGTCATGTCGTGTCACAAAAACGAATTTCAATCCCAGCCTGGGTTGCCGGTCCGCTCTTCCGCAATCCGAGGGCTTTGCACCCTCTAGATGACCGTCTGTGTCTACTCGGCTCGGCTTCGTGGGTGATTGCGGTCCGAAGGCCGGCTTCTTTGGCAGTTAAATCACAACAGAGAGAAAGAGAGAGAGAGAGAGAGAGAAAAGAAAAACACGAGAAAAACTATGGAACCGTCCACTTCGCGTGTTGGGGTTGGCAGAGGGCAACCTATCGTCGGTTCCAAAGAGATTCAGAACAATGCGAAGCGCGCTGCTGGATTCAAAGGTGAAGTCGTGCTGGGCACGACACTCCGCCGAGCGCACACTGTTACACAAGGGACTTCCCTCACCAAGAGAAACCATCATCATCCTGTCGCGGGTAGGTCGGGTCGCGATCGCACCGTCACGTCGCTACTGCGCGTCAAGGACAGCCACGAATTGCTTCGTCAGCGCCCTCTCCCCGATGCTGCAAAATCTCCTCCACGCGAACGAGAAGCAAAACATTTTACTGTTGGAAATGTCGGTCACAACGGAAGGATTTATCTCAGGTATGTGAGCAGCCCTGTCTATAATAAATGCTGTCTTTGTTGGGAAATCAATCGCCCACTCACATCGGTGTGGTGTAGGCCGGTTGAAAACCATCCACAGAACGATCTCCGCCCTCAGCCTTTCTCTCCCGTTAGCCCCCAATCCAAAGACCATAATTTGTCACCGCTATCGCAAGACCGCAAGCACGATGATCCGTCACGATGGTCGAATTCCCAGCTGTCCGAATTGCGTCCCAGCCTGCTCCCAGAAGACACCGGTGACGACGATGCAAAGTCGATCCTCTCCGCGTCCGACGTGCGTTCCCTTCGACGCCAGAGGGCCCATTCCTTTTCCACCGTCTCCGAACACCCGTCGTCGTCGGTAGGCGCGAACCCTCCGGGGGAGTTCCGGATCGTGATCGACAGGTCGGATGATCGGCCACGCTCCGCTGACGGGCCTTCCTCTCATCCGAACTTGGACGTTTCGATCCCGCATTATGCACTTGATTCACCGCGATTCAACCCGCACGGAAGCGCCATCATGCGCAGCTCGCTGCACACAGCTGCCGGTCAGATGGGCTCGTCCATCTACTCTCAGACCAACCGAGACAGCCTGACCCCCTTGCCGGGAATGCTCCCGCGCGATTCTCTACGGCCGGGTCGACCGTCCTTTGCGGCTTCCATGCTCTCAGGCACCGGGGGTATCGATCTAAGCCGATGTTCCCGCCGCATCTCTGGAAAGTCGGTCTTTTACACATTCAAGGCACCGGTCGAGCCGTCCATCTTTGAGGCCTTGGTGTCCGAAATGGATAATCCTGCCGTCGTCCGATACATCCCGGGCACTAAGGATCTGAGTGCTGCAACACCCGCGCGCATCGTGGCCCAGATCTCCTCTGAGTCCTTTATGGATTATGAGCTGGTTTCCGACTTCTTCCTGACCTTTCGATCGTACCTCTCCCCGCGCGATCTGCTCATGCTGCTCCTAGCACGCTTCCAGTGGGCCATTGGCCGTCTACAGGAAGATGGAAGGATCATCCGTATTCGAACCTTCGCGGCCCTTAGGCATTGGATTTTGAACTACTTCCTCGATGACTTTGTGCCTAATGAGGACATACGCATCTCTTTTTGTGACACGATCAATCGTATGTACGAGGAGGTCAAGGCACGAGAAGGTGGCGGTCGGAGCGATCTGAAGATCTTGGTTGACCTCAAGCGATGCTGGCATGGTCGGTGTGTGCTCTACTGGGACGTTTCAGACCTGGAAACCACGCAATATCGCCCGGAGGCGGCCATTGTTCCCGGTGGAAGTGCTCCTCCGGCTGCACAGGGAGGAGCGCGAAGTGCAAATTGGGTCCTCCAGAGGTTTTCTCAGCACATCGTCGTCCAAACGGAACCCACCCCTGGCGCGGCTGGTTGTGTCGATCTAGTTTTGAATAATGTCGAGCAGGACCCTGCAGTAGTGGCTCTTCACAACCGCAAGGACTCTTCCGTCACAGCGCAAAGCGTCCCGGTCTCGACGGCAAGTGGCCAGAGTGCCGTGGTAACATCTTGTTCCTTACCATCTAAGTCACCCAAGCGGCGCTCGTCTCCTCGTTCTAGCGGTATGGCGCCACACCCAGTGCCTCTGCTACCGATTCATGTGCCTCCCGTGCCCCCGATGGGCCCCGAACCCCCGGTGATATCCCCGACAATTGCTCGCAAACATGCACTCTTTGCCCATGCGCATAAGCGCAGCGGAAGCTTCTCTGACTCTGTGCGAGATGACCGCAGTCCTCAAGCGGCGTCCAATGCGCCATATGGCGATCCCTCCAGCCTCAAGGCTGGGGGTCCACGTAGTCTGATTCGAGGGCAACTCTTCCCTCCGGCGGAGTCGTACATGGCGATGATGGCTCCTCCTTCGCCGCCTCTGCCGACCTCGGTCAATAACTCACGTCTCGACCGTCGGAGCACCATGAACGTCACGACAGCTAAATCCGGTTTAGGGGGCACCTCTGGCTCCGGCGTCGGGGTGAAGACCATTATCGGGTCAATCCGTCGCGCTTTGCATCAGCGTACCGGCGGAGGGCAGAGCATGTCTGCTCGTGCAGTCAACGTCCCAACAGCACCTCCCCCGCCTACGCGTGGTCGAACATCGGCTTTGCCTGCCAATGTGGCCTTTGGATCTGAGCTGTACCGCGGTCGCCGAGCCACCAGTGTGCCTCAAAGGCCACTCCGGATCGATACCCTCTGTGACCAGGTTCTGAAACAGTATCGCCTTGTGACCGGTCAATTAAGCGGACAGGAAGACCCGGCAGGAGGAGACAACCCCAATCATAATACTCATTTTGAGCCCAGTCCCAACAGTTTTCCCGAGGCGGCCGACTCCAAGTTTCTTTTAAGTCGCCCTCTCCCCGGTGCCAGGATCTTGAGTCAGGTAACCGCCGGCAGCCAATCGATCGTCATCGTTGATGACACGGGGTTGAACACTCCTGTCATGTCCGGGGCCGTTGTTTGGCCCACAGAAGAAGGCTGGGGAGGGGGGCCTTCGCAGCAGAGTACCGCGTACCCTGGGGATCCCTCATTCCCCTCCGGGGCCGCTTCCCTGCGCCCGCCTTCCCATGTGTCGACAGAGGCAGCAGATGCATACACTCTTCCCATATACTACGACAGCAATGGTCACCCCCAGTCTCTGTACCCTCCGGGTGCTTTCTCTGTTTCTTCGAGTCAACGACGCTCGTACTCTGCGGAGCGCGGTATGTTTGGCCGAAAGCGAACGTCCCTCTCCCTCCGCCTCCGCAAGTATGCCTCGTTTCAAAGCGGCATCTCAAGACATCGCCTCAGTATGCAGAGCGAAAAAGTGCCTTCGGTGGCTGAAGCGAGCATCGAGTCTGATGCCTCGGAGAAGTTGTCGGGTCCTACTCTTCGTCGACGAGCTGGTGGGGATCTGAGGAGGATGCACGATGGAAAGGACTCGGACTCGCAGGCGGGCCGAGAGTCTTACCCATTCGACCTCTCTCCACGTCACTCCTTTGTCGGCAGCACAGCTACCGGTCCAGAAGATCGTCTATCTGTCCGTCAGCCCAGTCTTGTAGCTCTTCCTCCCGCGCCCCGCTATTCCCTTATTCGAACCCACTCGTCCCAACACATGCGGCCATCATTCGAGGCTGCGATTGCACAGTTTGCGCAGATCCCTGATGATGAGGATGGTGGCATCGAATCTGCTTTGCTCAAGCTCGAGGGCAAGTGGAAGCCTTCAAACAGTCCTGCAGCCGATGACAGTAAGCGGCAGGAGCCAGAACAGTGGCTTGAGCAGCAAGGCTTGAACAGACAGGATCGTTCTTCGTATACCGATAGTCTCCCGACACGTCGGCAGACGTTCAACAACAGCTTGGCCTATGCGGTATCTAACGGACGGCTCGCAGCGCCTCGTCCTTATTCAGACTCAATCGCCGAGTCTGAAGAATCATACAACTCAATACCTTTGCTTGAACGGGGTTTGAGCGATGAATCTATGAAGAAGCCTGATGTTAAACATGTGACTCCGACTTATGCAGCCCGGTCGCGGCTCAGCGGCCTTTCAAGCCGGGCGACCTCTGACCGGGTATCTTCCAACCCATCATTTGATGTGGTCAGAGAGACTGAGAGCCTCCGCTGCATTCCTCGAGGATCAACCTTGCCCGTGGCTCGAGGTGGAGGGTCTTACCTCGAAGGCAGTGAGAGGTGCC
Source organism: Penicilliopsis zonata CBS 506.65 (assembly GCF_001890105.1). Taxonomy (NCBI): domain Eukaryota; kingdom Fungi; phylum Ascomycota; class Eurotiomycetes; order Eurotiales; family Aspergillaceae; genus Penicilliopsis; species Penicilliopsis zonata. The sequence continues at coordinate 163,666 of NW_019208923.1, forward strand.
GTTCAGAACTGTCGTCCGACCTCTCGGTCGATATCATTGACCGCCAGGAGGCTCTCGCGACCCGGTTATCCTTCGATACGCAGAGTCTCTCCAATTCTGCACCCGAAATCCCTCCTCATCCCCTGGCCCAGCCTCCCTCTCCACCGATGACCGTTCAGCACCCGCGCTCCTTCTCATCCTGTGCCAGTCCACTGAACCCAGTTCTCTTTCAAGCGAACCCTCTGACCCCTGACCCGTCCCCCGTGCATCATCATCATCATCACCATCATGCAGGTGGCCGCAACCTTGGGCGGTCCATTGAGGTGCAACAGGTTTCTAGCAATGTCCTTCTAAATTCTGAACGTGACTGTCGATACCAGTGCACCCAAGAGATCTATGCACCGACGCATGTGCCTTTTATTCTGGCCTGCGAGTCGCAGGTGCTGGCGCAACAGCTGACCTTGATCGAGAAGGACGCCCTGGGCGAAATTGACTGGCGAGACCTGGTGGACATGCGTTGGAGCAACAGGTCACCGGTCGTACAGGACTGGGTGCAATGCTTGAGCGAAGAGGACAGGAGGGGCATCGATCTGGTCGTGGGCCGGTTCAACCTCATGGTCAAATGGGTGCTCTCGGAAATCGTCCTCACCCAGGAGATCCAGGAACGAGCGCGCACCGTCACCAAGTTCATTCATACGGCGGTGCACGCGAAGCGGATGTGCAACTACGCCACGATGCTGCAGATCACTATTGCCCTGTCCTCTACCGATTGCTCGCGCCTGCGAGAAACCTGGGCACTCGTGTCGGCCGAAGACCGACGGGTCTTCCGGGATCTGGAGTCCCTCATCCAACCCGTTCGGAACTTCCATGACCTGCGAATGGAAATGGAGACGGCGAATCTCCAAGAAGGCTGCATCCCTTTTGTTGGTGAGTTCTACAGTGGTTTCTTTTTAAATCCCCTCATATCACTGACCAAGACAGGCCTCTACCTCCACGACCTCACCTACAACGCTCAGAAGCCAGCGCAAATCGCGAGCACCCGTGACAGCGATCCCTTGGTCAACTTTGAACGATATCGCACCGCGGCCCGGATCGTCAAGAGCCTTCTCCGGCTCATCGACGCCAGCACCAAGTACACGTTTGAACCGGTACCGGGCATCATCGAGCGCTGTCTATGGATTGGCTCCCTCTCGGAGGAACAGATCCAAGCGCGAAGCAAAGTTCTTGAATAGTCTCTTTTACTTATATCACCACCACCACCATCATCATCATCATCACACACGGTGCATCTCTCTTTCTAAGCGACATCTTTCCTTGGTACATATAAATACCTCTCGTTCATGTCCTTCCACGATGCTTTGGATATCCTCTATCGTTCTAGACTTACGACTGTCTAACTATTTTCCTTGTCTGTGTACACTATATCTTGTCGTTCCTTGCCTCTCGTTCTGTCTGTTTCCAGCGAGCGTCCGTTCCCTTCTTCCCTAGCTCTTAGCATTTCTAGATACAACATAATACCTAATGATCCCTCCATTATCTCTTCGTACCAGTCAATAATACTTGGTGGTTCTTTCTGTAGCGATCGGGATCTGCGTGGAGCCTTCTTCCGCCCGCCGTGCGTCATCCAGTGAGAGCCAAAAAAAAGCACCCTGAAACGAAGCTCAGGAACACATAATTTGGACAACCTCTCGCATTCCATTCCCCCGTCTTCGAGTCCGGCCTCTCAGTCTCTCTCATGGAGCTGTGGTTGGGCCCTTTTGTATCTCCCCTGCCCGCCTTTTGATTTCTCCTCCTTTCTTTTTGATCCTTCTCCTCCCCCCGCATACACGCGTGCCCTTGCCGACGACACTTTCCCCTCTCCCCCCTCCCCTCTCCCCTCCCCCCTCCCCCTCCTCCTCCTCCTCGGTCGCTGAGGATCCCTCGACGATGGATTCTTCAGAGTCTCATCGCGGGGCATCGTCGTCACCGCCTTCAGAACCCGAACAGGATGAGACGGGCGCAGATCTCTCCGTGACGAAGCCTCGGGCACTGCCGGACGACCTGCCCAAGTCGCTGGACGATCGGCGTTCGGAGCCGGTATTTCGACCGGAGACAGAGATCTACGATGCATGGCAAGGTTCGAGACTTCTTTGTTCAGGAGGCAGCTCCAGAAACATACTCATCTTTGGTTTTTTCTAGGCCAGTCGCAGTTTCTCTCGACCCCCCTGGCTGCCAAACCACTCAGTTTCAGCCTCGCCCTCGACGACCATACGCACGACGACGAACACGAACTTCAGGCCCATTATGGTCGGAGGCTGTTTTCGGACGACTCAACGGCAAGATTGGAGGACAGTGATTCCCGGCTGATGGAGATGTTGGCTGCGCAGGCGGCGCACCGGGAGGTCGAATCGCTCGGGGCCGACGAGGAGAACGTGGCGACCGACGCGGCTCTGTCGGTCGAGGAGAAGAAACACATCCTGCAGCGCAGTCTGAATATGGCGGCTAGTAATGGCGACGTGGAGCGGGTGAATAAACTGGTCGGGGGGGCTGCCAAGGAGTTCGTGGACGTGAACCTGCCGGACGAGGAGGGGACGGTTCCCTTGATCTACGCCAGTTGCTTTGTACGTGGATTGTTTTTATTTGATATAGACCTGACCTAGCCATGTCTTGGTGCCTTGCTTACTAGAATAGGGACATCAAGAGGTCGTCTCTGCCCTGCTAGACGCTGGGGCTCACGTCGATCAACAGGACCGCAATCAGTGGAGCGCGTTGATGTGGGCAATGACCAACCGGCACAAGGCCATCGCCAAGATCCTTCTCGATCACGGTGCCTCGCCGGATATCAAGTCCTCGTCCGGTGGGACGGCTTTCGACTTTGCCCAGCCGGGGAGCGAGATCTCAGAGTATCTGCACGAGAACGGCTACAGCTTCGGGCCTAGCGGGATGGAGGATGACTTTTACGATGGCGGGTTCGGCCACGGTCGGTTCGAGGAAGAGATGGCGGAGAACGAGATGAAGCGCCGCATGATGATGGAGGAGAGCGCGATTAACCTTGAGGTCGACCTGTCGAGCCTGGGGCTGGATGAGAAGTTCGACGTAAGTTGATTTCTTTCTTTAGTGTGAAGAACAATGCTCACCAATTTCTAGTCATTTGACGAAGAAGAATTAGAGGAGGAACAGCAAGAGTTCGTTTGGGACCGGTGCCTCAATGACCAGATGTTCGTCTTCCAGGAGCACGAGCTCGACCGCATCCTGAACATCATCATCACCAACATGACTCCACAGCGCTCGCCGACGCAGAAGCCTGTCCCAGCCAATCTGTTGTTCCTCAGCGCTCGCTACGCCCATTACCATGCCAGCCCGGAGCTGCTGGCGCAGCTGCTGCAGTCTGCTACGGAGAAGATCAACGACGTGGTCGAGCGCCATCAGTGGGACATGACGATCCTGGCGTTCTGGATGTCCAACGCGACGCTGCTTCTGCATTACCTTAAAAAGGACACGGGTCTGGTCGAGTCGACAGTGGAGTTCCAACTACACCTGGCGGAGCTTATCAACGAGATCTTCATTCTGATCATCCGCGACGCCGAGCGGCGGATGAACAAGGTCCTCGATCCAGCCATGCTGGACCACGAAACCATCCCGGGTCTGGAAGACATCCACTTTCAAAACGAGTGGAAGATCTTCCGCTCCAAGAACAAGACGAAACCTCCGGAGCCGGCCGAGAAACGGTTTCGTCCTCCTTCCCCGCGGCGGCGGGCTCAGCTTTCCCCGCGCAACATCACCTCCCTGCTCTCGTCGACACTGTTCGTCCTGGACCTCTATGATGTTCACTCGGTCATCACGACCCAGATCATGTCGCAACTACTTTTCTGGCTCGGAGCGGAGCTATTTAACCGCATTCTGTCCACCAAGCGGTATCTGGCCCGCACGAAAGCCATGCAGATCCGCATGAATATCTCGACCTTGGAAGACTGGGCGCGCGTCAACAGCCGGCAGCCCGAACACTACGAAAACGGATCCACGAGCAGCACGGGCGAAAGCACCGTAGACGCCGCCCGCCGACACCTGGCCCCTGTCATTCAGCTACTGCAGTGGCTGCAATGTTTCTCCTCGCTCGGCGACGACTTTGAGTCGCTCGTCACCACCTTGTCCCAATTGCAGCGGCTTACGCCGGCCCAGCTACTTCACGCGGTCAAGACCTACCGCCCGGAGGTGGGCGAAAAGGGCCTGACCAAGTCGGCCATGAAGTTCCTTCTGGACCTGCGGACCGATCCGGAGCTCCTGTCGCGCGAGCTGCAGAAACTCCACGACGAGACCGCCGCAGCTACCACAGCTGCTACCAAACCCTCTGAGAAGGTTATCGACCAGCCTACCCCTACCTCGCCAAAAGTCGCCCCCGTGGACGCTGCCGCGACGGCGACGGCCCCTTCGTCACCGAATATGGGGAGCTACTACGACGAGGACAGCCATATAGACCGCAACACCGTTTTCCTCGACCCGTCGCTGACGCTGCCCTTCTCCCTGCCCACTAGCACCGACATGCTGATCACCTACGGGGCCGGCTGGGGAGGCACGAACCGCGAGCGCGCGCGCAAGTACATCCCAACCGTTCCGGCGGAGGTACTCTCTCGATTTGATCGGGATATTTACAAGGAATAGAAACAGCAGATCCAGCAGATTCATGCCTAGGTACTGAAGAGAGAGAAAAGAAAAAAAAAGGCTTGGATGATACCCTCACCTTTTTATAGCTATATTCATTGTCTAGCTAGTATATAACATAGTAAATATAATTTTCTCACCAATTCATCTAGGGTGTGTTTTAGGGAAAGGTATTGAGATTCTATCGATGGGTGAAGTACTTTTGTGGTATCACATGATATCACTAGAATATATATGGGGTCTGGAATAGAACAAGGTTTATAGTGAAAAGGTGTAATATGCTGAATATCTTATAGAACAGCTAGTTAACTAGTTATGTAGTGACTATGTAGTAACAGCTCCTGGAAAGTCAAGGTAGTAAAGAATTAGTCTTCATTGGTCAGTATAACCCCTTATCTGGGTTGAAATATAGTAAGTCAAGACAGGTTCCGTGGTTTCATATTGGCCATGGCTATACTCCATACTTGTAGAGTGGTGAAACAAGCTCGGATTGATACCTGGATCGCAAATTAAGGATCCGCCTAGACGGTTCGTCTCGCGACATCGCTTGATTCAGCTGAGAAGAAAAAGCCATCTGAAAGTTATGTACCAGCCCACTGGCTTGGTGTCACTCATTTCAAGGCTGTAGTAAGAGCAGTAACTCCTACATCGAACCACTCTGCGGAAGAGTTATCCGTCTTTATGTACTCCGTAGAGTCTGTAGTGGTACGAGAACGATGGATCTGTTTCGACAGGGGTGGACACCTTCCGACGGAAGACAGCCAGACGAGCCTTTTCAGGGAAATCGGCCTGTCGATGGAGGATACGTTCACCGAGCCTGAAGTCAGACCGGCTCCTCGTAATCGTGAACCACTCCGGACTCAGTAATCATGGAGTAGTTACTCCGTAGGTACGGAGTAACTACTAGTAAGTACTCCGGTACTTACTAGAGATATGGACTGTCAGCAGAACGGATGCTACTAGGGCTCCGAGTACTCCGACTCCGTACGTACCGTAGCGAACCCAAACTCTCGACAGCGGCCTGCCTGCCAGTGCCAACGCCAGCTGCTGTCAAGTCTCCTGTCAATATTCCACCACTGGGTGTAGCGATACGAGTTCGTCGTCATCGCTGCAGGCGTCTGGCCTGCCCAGATTCCCCGCCCCACAGAGCCAATTGCCGATTCGGTCAAGCTCCAGGGCTGCGTACGTACGCCTGCTGGGGATCGGTCGACTCGTTCCAGCAATTCCTGCCCGTCGACACGTAACGCCCAGCACGCCAAAGGGGGTCCCAGGAGCGGAGGCTGCCCCTTCGAGCGTCTGGCCGCTGAAAGTGGACAGAGCGAAGTTGGGGAATGGGACATGGACGCTGCCCTGGGTTTTTTTGGGCCGCTCAGAACTGCGACTGGCCGAAGCGAGTGTGCGGCACCCACCGCCTTCTCAAAGGAGCGGCCTGCGCTAGACTGCATCGGGGTGTGCGTACGTACTCCCCGGCCGCGCTTTCCCCAGAACGAACATCGTGGCGCCTTCCCAACACGGCCTAGCGCCTTCATCCGACGGGGGCTTTCCTCTTTTTGTTGTTTTCCTCTTTGGGCTGCTGCAGTTCCGTCCCAGTGGAAATGGAAGAAGTCCTTCCGAGAAAGATCGATCGTCGTTCACGATAATTATAAACAGTGTCCGCTTGCCACATGTCTGGCTAGAACAGGCCATGATCTTGATTCTTTCCCTTCCCTTCCCTTCCCTTCCCTTTCCCTTCCCTTGCCCTTTCGCTTCCCTTCGTCTTCTCTGGCCGCCGCCTCTCCATGTTGCTCACCCTCAAACCCCCCGTCCAGAATGGCGTGAAAGGGCCTCATGAGTACTCCGTCATCCGCCAGTCTATTCCCACTCCGCGATCCTCTCCGCCGACCCTCTCTGAGCCCTCGACTGTTGCTGCTGCTCCTCCTGCTGTGACGCCTGTCCGAGACCGGTTGATGGATCCCTCCGCCCCGCGCAGGAGTCTGCCGCCTCCTTCAGCGATGAGTCTGCCGCTGCCACCCGATCTGGCACTGCCCGCGATGGGCGTCTCTGGTAGCCAGCTGCCTCCGCCGCCGCCGCCGCCTCCGCCCTCTGCGACTTCGTCGTCGGCTCAGTGGCAGAGTGCCGACGACTCGATGCGTCTCTGGCTGCAGGCGAAAGCAGAGGAGGACCGCCGCAAGCAGGAGGAAGAGAAGACCCGTCAGGAGAGCCTGCGACTGGAGCAACGGCGCATCGAACAGGCCATGTTGCGTGACTCCTTCCAGGCCGGCGTGCCCCCGCAGATGGTCCCCTTGATCTTTGCTGGTCTCGGTGGAGGCAGTCTATCGCAGTCAGCATGGGAATCTATACAACAGCAGCAGAACCAGCAACAACAGGCCGCCCTGCGACCTGGTGGGAGGGGGTCGGTGCACTCGATGCCGCCCCCTCCCCCTTCGATGTCGAGCTCCGATCTGTCTGGGTCTCCCCTGCCTCCTCCGCCATCGGTTCAGCGTCGGCTTCAGCCCCTGGCGGAGACACGTCTGGAGAGTCGTGGCATATCACTACCCCCATATCCTGCTCCGACGGCTGCTGGGTCCGGTAAAAGTCTCCCACAGCCGCCAAAGTTGGCCGATGGGCCGTCTTCGACACCCCCGTCGTTTGCACGCTCGGTTCCATCGCTCCCGTCACGCATTAATAATGCTGTAGACATCCAGCACCAACAACCGCCATCTTCACACATTTTCGGGAATGCGCCCCCGTACCTTTTGAACTCACCGGCCGCTCCTCTCCCCCCTCCGAGCTCGGTTAAACACGAGACACCGTCCCAGCAACAGCCGTCATCCATCTACTTCCACCATTGGGTGCCCCCAGGCCAGTCACATCAGAATGGATCGATGGGAAAGACTCAGCAGGATTCGACTGCGTCTTCCAGCGCGCCTTCGCATTCTCGGTCTGAGTATCAGGGCTCCCCCGGTCGCAAGCGCAAGGCAACGGGCGGCCATCAGCCTGCGCCCCCACCAACTTCATCGTCGTCCTCCTCCTCGGCGAGACAGAGCCCATCTGCCACTGGCGCCCGGTCTGGAGATAGGCAAGTCCATGCACGAAACCACAGCGACGCGTCCGAGTCGTACGGGAGCAGAGGACCTAGTCCCAGCACGGTGCCCGCGCGGATTGCAGAGTCGCATCCGGAGAAGAATGAGCCAGCTGCAAATGATAGCCAGTCTGGCCAGTCCGATTAAGTCTTTTGACGACTATTGTTTTTTTTTTTTTCTTTCTTTTTTTTTCTTTTTTGTATCACGCTTCTGTTCGATACCCCAGCTTTTGCTTTCTTACCAATTGACATGAAACGACCGTTTTTGAATGATTATTAGTTTGGGATGGCGTTGCAAGTATGTATGAGTTGCATGACAGCCTGGTTTCTTCTCTTCTCCCCTCCCTGTTATGTAAATAAATATGAATATATACCCAGGTCGGCTGGTCCGAGGCACGATTGAAATCATCACCGTTAGTCAGAATGGAATATTCAAGAGTGGAAAAAGTGACATATCTCCGAACTGGATTTGGGTATCGTATTATCTCGATTATACAGTAATAGGGTTGTAGCAATAGTACCTCAAGGAAACAGTTTTTAGACATAACATGACGGGGTATTATGTTAACACAAAGAGACAGATGGTGCGGGACAGTAGTAGTTGGTGTAGAAAAGACAGCAGCAAAAAAACAAGAAAGAAAGAAAGAAACAAAGTAGTAGTAGATCATGGATGTGAGGAAAGAGTAAGCCGTGAAGTAGAATTAGATAGAAAGTAGGGAATTTGTTCAAGAGTGACGTTTCTTGTGATGGACCTTCCACTCCGCTTTGGCGACACGCATGAAGAGCTCGACGTCACGGATGGGGACCCAGCTGGTGAGCACCTTCATGCCGTTTTCAAAGTCGGAGTCGAGGATGATCTCGCGCATGCCGTCGATCAGGGCGGCGGAGGAGGCGTGCAGGACGTCGAGGCCTCGACCGAAGGAGGACGGGGATGGCGGTGATGAGGACGAGGAGGCGTTGGTGGTTGTGTCGTGGGAAGAGGCCTTGCCCGCGTGGGATCGAACAGGGACTTCCTCGGCGTCTCCGAGGAGCATGAAGACGTCCCAGACGCGCAGCTGGGCGGGGAAGGGGATGGAATAGTTGAATAGCGTCAGGTACCAGCGGGTGCCGTATGCGGTGGGGGGGATTCCGAGCTCTTCCTATGAAACAAAGTGTGTAAGCATGTTCTGTCTGTACAAGGTATACAGGGTAGTTTATAGAGTAGTTTCAACTTACCAGCTTGGCGGCTACTTCGCCGCTCTCCAACCATTCGCGTTCAAAGTCGTTCAAGGCCTCCATCAAGCCGGAGAAGCCGGAGCGGTAGAGTCGCTCGAGGCCGCGCAGCTGCCACAGCCGCACGAGCATGATGAACGCGTGTTCCTCGTCGTAGTAGGCGAGCAGGGTGGCAGCCAGCGCAGCCATTCCCTGGACGTAGCCCGTGTCGGGGAAATACAGGGACATGGCGTGCAGGACGCGGAACAGTAGCCGCTGGCCGCCTCGGTAGCGGCGGCGGAACATGATGTGGCTGGTGATCGTACGCGGCACGTCGATGTCGATTTGTACGTCGTCCGGCGAGGAGATGTACTGGTATTCGTGGAAGGCTTCGATCAGCTCGGTCTCCGAGGGGCTGTCGGCACGGCGCTGCGCGCTCGCCTCCAAAAAGGCATACCACGCCGTCGCTCGCCACCGATCGGGGATGCCCTTCCAGGTGCGCTCGATGAGCTTGGAGCTCTGGGTGTCGAACTCGAACCGCATGCCGCCGCCGTCGTGCGTCTTGCGCGTCGGCTTGGCCATCTTCGTCCACTTGTCTTCGCGTTCCCATTCTTTCTTCCTGATCGCGCGCGACAGCCGTGAGTCCGGTCCGTCCCCGGCGGTAGCCATTTGCGGCAGAGTGAGCATGTCTGCTGCCTCGTCTTTCATGCGGCGATCACGGTTGTGCGGCAGGTGGTTGGTAGCATAGCGAAACCGCGACGTGGACCGGCGGAGGGGCGTGCCATAGCCGCTTTGCGATGAGGTCGGCCGCATCGATGTGTCGGACAGCTTGCGGGTCGGGGAGCGACCAGTAAAGGAGCGGTTGCTGCTGGTCAGCGCTGACGGAGGACGCATTGTCGACCGTTTGCGCCGCGGACTCTCAGAGGCCAGCAGGAGACTGGTCGACACGCGTTGGATCGGGTTCGGGTCGGTGCCATCGCCCGACTCGTTTGTCTTGCGCCGGATGAAGCCGTACCGATCCACATCACCGGCCCCGATGTTCTGCCAGTATTCGATACCGCCAGCCAGCTCGTTGGATTCTCGTTTGAACAAGGCCGGGTCCCGAGCGTCCCGAGCGTCCCGAGCCTCCTCAGAACTCACACGGGGCAGTGTCTCACTCGGTCGCCCGTTGGTGCAAGTGCCTGTATCTGTGTCGGTGTCGGTGCCGCTGACTGCGCCCTCCTCCCACAAGACCCCATTCTCGAGTGCCATCGACTTTGCAACCTCCGCATCGCTGACATTCTCATTGCCCTTTTCGTACATCAGCCGCACCCGGCGAGACAGCATATCCTCGTCTGCCGAAATGGCGCGTGATGACAGAGTCGACTGGCGTAGACGAGCGGACAGCACGACCTTGGTTCGTCTGCTGCTCTCAGCCCTCCGCGCAACCACCCTAGGCTCTGCCTGATCGGTCTGTTCGGTCTGCTCCGTAGACGTAGCCGACGGTGCGGAAGTAGCTGACAACGTAGACTGTTCCGACTGCACTTCCTGCGGCTGTGGTTGTTGTGGTTGTTGTGGTTGTTGTTGTGCCTGCGGTTTCGGAGAGCTCTTGATCAGACTCCCTCGCTTGGAAAATCTCAGTGACTGCATCTCCTCCAACTCCGCCGTGGGGATATCCAGGCTGATCCCATTGAACGGCTGCGACATGTCGCTAGGTAATGGCGGCGGTGGCGGTGGCGGGTCTTCGAGTTCGGATGACTTCTTGCTCCTCAGACCTGTCCATCTCCGTTCCGACCACCGCGAGCTTGGCCGCGACCCTCCATCATTAAGAACGATGCTGGGGATATTGCGCAGCGAGTCACGAAGCGCGAACCCCCCTGTGGCGTGGTTGTTGGTCGACTTGACCGGCTCGCTCTCCGCGCTGGCACCGGTCGACGTGGACGGTCGCAAGGCCACCACGTCTGGCTGCAACTCCGTGCGGGCCTCAGACGCTGTTCGCGGACGATGATCGCCAGAGCCATTTGGCAGTGCCAGCATGCTCGCTGTTTGTGTTTTGTTCGCAAGGGGTCGTCGCGCGGCGTCGCCCGCTGCGCTGACCGTGGCGACGGGAGATGACGACAAATCCGAATCCGCTCCGCCCATGACTTATACCATGACTCTGTATATCCAGATATAGCTTCCCTTGTTTGGCTCGCTTGTTTGGTTGTCTGTTCGGTTTCAAGAGGCTGTTCCCCAAAGGGGTGGGGTTAAAGGAGGCGGCGCTCTGCGTTGGCAGGGGGAGGCCCCAGGACAAATGCGCGCCAGGTCTAGGGGATGAATCGCTCTCAAGCGATTAATATCGAAGACGACCGCGGGCAAGGAAGACTCGTCGTACAGCAGACCATCGCCCGGCACGGGGATCAAGCTTCAAGCTCGACTATCGGGCGGGTCCCTGTGAGGGAGCTGGCTTGGCGGCAATAATAGAATTCTCATTCCAGGACGGACCGGGGCAGGAGTAAAGGAGCGAACAGGCGGTGGTCATCGAGCCGAGGAGAGGGTGGAAAGAGAATGAAGGCATCCAAGGAAAGTTCCTGAGGCGAAGAGTTTTCTGGGACGGCCCAGCAGTGGATCTTTTACAGGGAGTCGTACATCATCACGTACGTACAAGATTAATTGTCGGACTGAGGGCACGGCTATTATTATAAGGCCAGTGACGCTCTGATGCTAAAATTAAAGCTGCTATCTCAGTCGAGCGGCCCACAGGCACTTCCCCTGGATACTAATGCAGTGGGGGGAGGTATTTAACGCCCTCAGGGCCTGCTAGTCCAGGCCAAGGGTTAGAATAGAAGGAGAGGAGGAGGAGGACACGGGAAGAGAAAGGAGAATAGCATTCATAAATAAAAGGAACCCCTCGCTGCGTTAGTAGATTCATAAAATACCGTTCGATGGGCATTTCTGTCTGGGGCAGTCAGTCTCCGGGATAACTACCCAACACCCGAGATACATAGATGGCATAGCAGGAGAGCCAGCGAGCTTCTCTGCGGAGACGGTGGCGGAAACAGTACGGAGTGCTCCGTACATGCTATACCAACAAATATTCCCAAGGGATACGCCCAAAAACGCCAAGGTGCCGTCTGCCAGCAGGCCGCCAACAATGCAATCCAAAGGAGAATGCCCTACAAAGAGAGAATGAATGGATGAATGGATGGATGATTCAAGCCACGGCGGTGTTGACGCCCGAGCGTGAGGACTCGCGCGGCGCACGGTTGGGGTCGATGGGTTCGTTGGGCAACAGCTCGATCTGGCGGACCAGGAAGCTCTTCTCGTCGGTGAACTGGTCGTCGTCCGTGCGGTCCTCGAGGAATTTCGGCAGGAATTTCAACAAGCGGTCGCGATTGTTGATAAGGATGCGTTGGACGGCGACGGACTTGTTCGGGTTGGCGACAAACACCTTTGGAGGAATCCGGTCAGCTGGGTTCCCTTGGAGCGAGGGATCAGAGAGTAAACACCTTGAAAACATGGAATCCCTCGTACTGGACCATTTTACGATCGTCTCGCAACAATTTCATGCAAAGCTTCAAGTTTTCCCCGCTTTCGACGTAGGCCATCATCACGTTGTAGTTTGCCCGGTCTAATAAAACCTCGCCCAGCAGTTTGATGCTCTGGCGCTTCGTCACATACGAGTCTGATTGGACCAAGAAGGTGTTGTATCGTCCGAAAAAGAGCTCGAAGTTGCTTGTCAGGTATGAGGACACAAGGGATTTGTGGCGGGTCAGAATCTCCTAGAAAGAACAACAGCGCGTTAACCATGTAACTATCCAAGCGGACCAAGCCGCCTGCCTGCCTGCCTGCTTACCCGGAAGGTCGTAAACGCATCGGCGCTCACTTCGAAGCTGCCCCGGTCAATCCAGTGGAAGAACTTCCAGAACACCCCATCGCCCGACTGGACAACGGCCGGCTGGAGATCAGTCAGCCGGATTGCAGGCTCTCCCTCGTCCGACTGGTCGTATAGGATGATGGCAGCGACGACATCGAATTTCAACGCCTCGCGGAGGATGATCCCGCAGGGCATGGCGCTCTGGCTGTACTCATACCCTCGGCAGAGCTCGATGACAACCTCCGGTCGATTGTGAACGATATACGAGATGACTGGCGGGTCAGTTTGGGGGCCATGGATGGGCTTAAACCGGAGGACATGCGAGAAGATTGTCTGCGTATCTTTGCGGGCTTCGAAGGGCAGTGATCTGATGTTCCGCGCCAGGTCGTAGAGTAAGTCCTCCTGGATAATCGCCTGGACCAGCGCCTGCACTTGTTCCGGTGACGAATCGACTTCTACATGCAATTCGTAATCAGTCTTCTGATGTTCCACAAAGCGTCCATAAAACGGGTCACAGCCCACCTTGCGTGCCTTGTACGATAAGCTTCATCTGAGACAGCTGTTTGGCTAGGTCATCTTCCACCTGCTGTTCTGGAGTCAGTCTTTTCGCCCTCTTTCCCCTCTTCCAAGTCCCCATACCTGGAGTAGAGCTAATCTACCAACCTTGGGCGCCGCAGGGGCCTCGCTCAGCCTGAACAGCAGCTCTTTGATCGACCTCACCACGTCCGACGGCTGCCGGGGGCGGGCCCTATTGAAAAAGAAGGCCATGACGGAGGGGGGGGGAAGGCGGGATCAGCAACAACAGAGCAAAAGCGCCAATTCCACACCCTTGAATCAGATCTGCAGGTCTAAATGCATGCAAAACACTCCCAGAAAGAGGTCGTGACAAACACCAGCAGGTCCTCCCGGTTGGCGGGGTGAAGCATCCAGCTCAGATCTGGGCCTGCAGTGGATAAACAACGGGTCAGGGCGGGGCAGGAGGGAGGCCTCAGGCCGCATACGATTTTTTCCCCTCTCCGCCTGGATGGAAGATGCTTCACCCCTAGAATATTTTCAGCCACGGTGTTGAATCTGGCTGAGAACTGGCCTAGCGGAATATTGTGAGGCGGGTTGAATTGTTTTTTTGTCTTTGCTGCCCTCTACAATGTCCCCCTCCCACGAGCCCTCCGACCGTCGCTTCGACCGAGAGGTTGACGACGAATCGCACACTGACTCGGATTCTACCGATGAGGAAGGGTGGGAAGATGTCGAGCCTGATGACGAGAGCCAGCCGGTTGTCGGTCTCTTTTCAGAGACAGTGTACCCGGATGTGCGTGCGATGCTGAGGGAGACCAAGGACAAACACAACTTCGATCTGCGCGGGGTGCAGAAGGAGCTTGGTAGGAAGCAGTCTCTGGAATTAATTTGGCGACGTTTAGAGCCTTGCTGATATCTGATGTGATAGATCTGGACTTCCTCGAATCTATCAAACTGGTGAACTATATCCGCACGCAGATTAAGGCGGGAAACAAGACACCCGATGTCTCGTCCAAGACCCTGTTCGAAGATGACGCGTACCTGAAGCCCGTTCTGGAGGACGATGCTCTCTTGTATAGCTTGGAGGATCTTGACGATCTCGAAGAGACGCCTGCGGCCGGAGAGAACGAGGCGGAGCGTCGAGTCCTGGAGCTGCAGGAAGAACTCGAGCGCCTGCAGAGTCAGTTTTCTGAATATAGAATGGCTGTGCAGAAGTCGATGGAGGAACAGCTGTCCGTGGAAGAGACAAAGCTGGGATCGGCGCCAAAGGGGGCTTCTGACAAGACCAAGAAGAGCGAAGTCGAAGAGGAAGAGTCGGGCTATTTCACCGCGTATGCTTACAATGGTGGGTGTTCCCGTCTGCTCTCTGACTGTTGTCATCGTACCATCCGTACTGACTAGACAGCGATCCACGAATCCATGCTGAAAGATGCCATCCGCACGGATTCCTACCGCGACTTTGTCTACGAAAACAAGCACCTTTTCAAGGACAAGGTCGTCTTGGACGTGGGGTGCGGAACGGGAATTCTGTCCATGTTCTGCGCCAAGGCTGGAGCGAAGCGAGTCATCTCCGTGGACAACTCGAACATCATTGAGAAGGCCCGGGAGATTGTCTATGAAAACGGGTTTGGCGATGTGATAACGTGAGTTGGAGCACTACATCCACACTTTGGATAGCGCCAAAGATCTAGACTGACGACCTGAACTAGCTGCCTGCGCGGGAAGATTGAAGAAGTGGTTCTCCCGGTTCAGCAGGTGGACATCATCATCTCCGAATGGATGGGCTATGGCCTGCTCTTCGAAGCCATGTTCGACTCGGTCATCTACGCGCGCGACCGTTATCTCGCCCCGGGGGGTCTGATGGTCCCCTCTCATGCGACCCTGCGCGTGGCGCCGTATGCCGACCCTGACTTCTTCGCCTCGCACATCTCCTTCTGGGACTCTGTCTACGGCTTCAACATGGCGAGCATGCGCGACAAGATCTACGATGAGGCCCTGGTCCGTGTGATCAAGCCGTCCACGATTGCAGGCAACTCGGATGTCTTCCTGGAACTGCCACTGCACACGATCCGCGTCGATGAGCTGTCCTTCCTCAAGGACTTCCAGGTCACGCTCGGGGAAGACATTGACGCGCTGGACGGCTTCGCGGTCTGGTTCGACATCTTCTTCATGCCTTCGTCCTCGTCCACGGTGGCCCGCGAAGCAACCCCCGCCGATATGAAGAAGAAGGGCTATGTCGCCTTCACCACGGGACCGGACGGCCCCGAAACCCACTGGCAGCAGACCATCCTGCTTTTCGACCGCAGCGTCCGCCAGGGTGTTCCCTTGAAGAAGGGCCAGACGATTAGAGGCCAGCTGGGCTACCAGAAGAAGGAGCCGCAGTCGCGCTCGCTAGACATCACCGTCGACTGGGACGCGTCTGAGGGCGAAAAGGGCTCGCAAAAATGGTCCTTGCAGTAATTGCCGGCATGGACGTTCTACAAAAGTTTCTGAATTTATCTCCTTTTTTTCCGGCAATACCGGGTATAGCGTAGGGGTATATACATCCACCGCAGTATGAGAAAGCAATGCTACTGCTATCCATATCCTTAGATAGAATGGTCTCTCGTATGAAATATAGAAATCATTACAATATGTTATTTGTCGTCTTGTGTGTATCCCTGTGACTCTCTCGCCCGCCGTCACCACTATGGCGATGCGAGCGAGAGCGCGAGTGCTCGTGCCGCCTGTCACTACTATGTCGGTGGTGACGATGGCGATGATGCGAAGAGCGTTTCGAGCTCCTCCGGTGTCTCTCATCATCGTCTTTTTCCTTGTCCAGTGAGGATGCTTCGTCGAGCTTGAAGTTTTCCAGACTGCCGTCCGAGTCGGGTTCTCTTGGCCGTGAGCGCTCCCTTCGCCGTCGATGTTGACGGCTGGAGCGATGCTGGTCTGAATATGCATCTGTCTGGAGCCTTTTCATCTCAATCAGCCGGTCCTCGTTCCATTGCTTTCTTGCTTTCTCGACCGCCTGCAGCTGACGCACTCCTTTTTTCATCGCCGCCAGCGGATCGTTCGAGTCGAGTCGAGCCCTCTCCCTTTCCTTCCGCAGGGGATCTTCGTTCCCCCAGACATCCTTTTCTGACATTGGCTGCGGTGCCTGTCCGCCATGACTAGAGGACGAATACCAGGGGCTCTGACCGACCGATTCTCTGAACCCGGCCGCATTCGAGAACCGCATCGTGTACTGGTCTTCGTACTGGCGTTTCTTCCTGGCCGCTTCAGCCTCAGCCTCAGCATTCTTCTCCACCGGTTTCTGTTTCTGCTGTTGCGCCGCCTCAGACGCAAACAAATTGATGTGTCCCGTGCTGTCCGTCAGCGGAGTGTCCAGATCCTTCTCCCCACGTGTCGTCGTCGTCGTCATCGTCGACGACGACACCATCTGCTCTCGCCTAGCACTCGCTTCGGCGGCATCCTCTCGTGCAAATCGTATATCCCGATCCGTGTCGTCTTCCCCCGCCAACCGTCGCCGCTTCCTAGACCGTCCGATATCATCCCTGTCACGCCTCCTTTCTTGCCGTGTGGACGTCTCCCCAGGAGAAGGAGGGGGAGGAAGAGGAGAAGGCTGTTCACCACGCAGAATCTGAATCCGTCTCTCTGCGTCCTCCTCTTGCATCCGCCGCTCGGCTTCTTCTTCTCGCGCCTTTGCCTGCGCTTCGTCACGGCGCACGCGAGCAATGTTCTCTTGGTTGTAGACGTTCCATGACTTCTTGCCGAGGAGGTGGCTACACACAAACCAGTATTAGCAACTAACAACACATTCGTCGGGTAAAACAGTACTCACAGAGGCATTTTCGCTGCCACAGACAACTCCCTCACGGAATAGTTGCAGCCTGAGTTTGGCCTTGGCTGACCTCAACGTAGATCGACACGCCCCACCAGAGCTGGCACGAGCGGGCTTCTTCTCCAGGCCCTCCACGTTGCACTTGTTCTGGATCTACGTATTCTCACATTCATCAAACCAACTGGGTTGGATTGAAGAAGATCTTGTATTTTACTTCTGGAACACGGTTATCTTCACTGGCTCTGCTGGACTCCCCCTCCCCTCCAGGCCCTCCAGGGAACTCCGCCACCTCAGCGATTTAGCCACCGCGACCAGCGTCCGTCTCACTATAACCCCCCTACTCACCATCAGCCATCGCGTTTAGCTTGCCTCGGTACGTGAAGAACGATGTTTAATCGTAACAACTACCCGTCTGTTCCAAACCCCTTCGGTGGTGGTCGACCAGACGGTGGACGGCCACCCCCACGAGACCCCGCCCAGGGAGCTCCTCCATATCCGAGAAGAGAGGGATACGACAGTAGCCACGGGCCCGGTGCTGGCGCAGCAGGGTATGGAGCTTCTCCGCGCCTACGAGACCATGATGTGCAGATGACTGATGCGTATGGCGATTCAAGGGGTTACGGTGGACGGCCAGGAAACATGCAGATGCCCGCTCGAAAGCCTCCGGGCGGCGGTCAAGTATGGACGCTGCGGCCAGCGAAGAGTCCAGATAACACGTATACATTTGGGAACTTGTAAGCAGTTCGGATGGTTCATTTTTTTTTCTTTTTCTTTCCTGTTGGGATTACTGACTGTGTTGTTAGGGTGGCGGTGTCGACGCAGGACTTCCCCCCGACGCGCGACGGAACCGATCTCCTCCTGCTGGTCAATGACCTCTACGTCTTCTCAGCGCGCCCGTTGGACGGGTTCCCGCCAGGCCAGATGAGCATGTCGGATCCCCAGCGGACGTGGGCGATGGTTGCCTTCACGGATGCGGTCAAGGTGCAGATCTACGATCCATTCAGCCAGGGCGGCCAGGCGTATCTGGGCTCAACGGATATCGAGGTTGGATTCGCGGGGAAGAAACGGGTCGAAACGCCGTACGATCAGGATGAGCTGGGAACCGCAGTGATTAAAGTAAGCTTTTATTAACAAACCGAACTGTTGGTGGAGGAATGGCGTCACTGATTCAAGCATAGAACTTTGAGAACCAGATTTTCGCCCCCGGACAGAAGATCTTGATGGACCACAAAAGCATACCTCTTCTTCTGACAATCAAGACCGTCCAGCGGGTTGATTTGACGACAGAGAAGCCGGATCTTTCTGCTGGGCGAGTCGACACCGAGCCCACTGCGAGAGGAATCATCACCAGACATACTCAAATCAACTTCTTCAAGGATGCTCGCACGGGCATCAATGTCAAGGCTTCCAACCGCAGACCCGCTGCCAATTCCATTATTCAACCGGACTTCAAGTTTGAGGATATGGGCATCGGTGGCCTCGACTCTGAGTTCAGCACTATCTTCCGTCGTGCGTTTGCATCTCGTATCTTCCCCCCGGGCTTGGTTGAGAAGCTGGGAATCCAGCACGTGAAGGGTATCCTGCTCTACGGTCCTCCGGGAACGGGTAAAACGCTGATTGCGCGACAAATCGGCAAAATGTTGAATGCCAGAGAGCCTAAGGTGATCAACGGCCCGGAGGTGTTGAACAAGTACGTGGGTCAGTCGGAAGAGAACGTGCGAAAGCTCTTTGCCGACGCGGAGAAAGAGTACAAGGAGAAAGGCGAAGAAAGTGGGCTTCACATCATCATCTTCGACGAGCTGGATGCCGTCTGCAAGCAGCGTGGCAGTGGTGCGGCCGGGGGGACAGGTGTGGGTGACAGTGTGGTCAACCAGCTGCTGTCGAAGCTAGATGGTGTTGACCAGCTCAACAACATCCTGCTCATCGGTATGACCAACCGCAAGGACATGATTGATGAAGCCTTGCTGCGGCCAGGTCGTCTAGAAGTGCACATGGAGATCTCTCTCCCAGATGAGAAGGGCCGCGCCCAGATTCTCAAGATTCACACGCAGAGGATGCGTGACAACAACGTGATGGATTCAGACGTCGATCTAGGCGAGCTGGCCCTCGAGACGAAGAACTTTTCAGGTGCCGAGATCGCTGGTCTGGTCAAGTCCGCCTCCTCGTTTGCCTTTTCTCGGCATGTCAAGGTGGGCACAATGGCCAACCTCAGTGACGACGTCGTCAACATGAAGGTCAACCGGGCCGATTTCCACCATGCGTTGGACGAAGTCAAGCCGGCGTTTGGTGTGTCCGAGGAAGAGCTATCGACCCGGATCCAGTACGGCATAATCCACTATTCACCCGTCGTCAACGAAATCTTGAGGGAGGGCGAGCTGTTCGTGAAGCAAGTGGGCAGTGCCGACTCGACGCCCGTCTTCTCGGTCCTGCTTCATGGGCCCCCGGGCAGCGGTAAAACGGCGCTGGCAGCTCGTATCGCCATCGACTCGGGCTTCCCCTTTATCAAACTGATCAGCCCAGAGGACATGGTGGGCTTCAGTGAGATGATGAAGGTGCAGCACATTAGCAAGATCTTCGACGACGCATACAAGAGCCGCACAAGTGTCGTGGTTGTTGACAACATCGAGCGCATCATCGACTGGGTCCCGATCGGCCCGCGGTTCAGCAACACCGTGCTGCAGACCCTGATGGTCTTCCTGCGCAAGCAACCGACCAAGGGCCGGCGGCTGCTCATCCTGGCCACCACTACGGAGCGCGCCATCCTCAAGCAGCTTGATTTCTACAACTCGTTTAATTCAGACATCATGGTGCCCAACATCACCTCCTATGACGAACTCCGGTATATCCTCGAGCAGTGCGGTGCCTTCGAGCCCCAGGAGATCGAGCAGGCGCTGCAGGGCATCGGCAGCATCACCGCCGAGGATCGATCCATCGCCGTCGGCGTCAAGAAGATCCTTCTGGGCATCGAAACTGCCAAACAGGACCCAGATAAAGTAGGACGCTTCGTCCGTGTGATCAACCGGGCCATTGAAGAGGAGCATCTCTTCCAATAAGTACCCTAGGTATATAGAAACTAGATATACAAAAAAAATAGTTATTAATCACTTACTACTCTATGACCAGTGTTTGAGAGGATAGGCATTGTTTTATAATAGAAAATAAAAAGATGATATTCCCTATGGCCGATATCTTGAGAACTGTTCATAGAAATCAGTGAATGCCCATCTCTGTGCTTTTCCCCGTGCCTTCTTCACCTTTCTCTCACATCATTCTCTCCCACCCTCCTCCCTCTTCTCTACCCAGTTCATTTCTTTCTACCCTTCTACTGCAACCACCGTCAACCACCTTCAACCATCTGTTGCCGCGTGCAAAAATGGATTCCACCGCGCCCTCTCGCAACCCTCATTTCCCCAGGCGTCGAGGACGGGGCGGCAGAGCAGGACGCCGTGGTAGAGAACGGTCCGTCTCTGCTGAAAACACAGCGAAGAAGGATCCCAGATCTGCCGAGACTACTGGGGGTAACAATGCTGGGTTCAAGATCTTGTCTAGAGTACCTGAGGCGGAACCTGCGACGGCTGATCCTTCTCCTGTGGTCAAGACTGAGAGTGCTCTGGCTGAAGAGCAGTCTGTCCCGATGGCCGAAGTTGAACCCGCCAGTGTGGCCAAGACTGAGAATGTCTCTACAGGTGAACAGAAGCCCGCCTGTGTGACTGAGACTGAGACGACTGTGGTTGAAATCGAACCTGCTTCTGTGGACACTGAGACAGTTACTGAGAAGACTGAACCCGTTTCTGTGACCTCTGGCGAGTCTGTCCCTGTCACTGAAATGGTGTCCTTTGAATTCCATCAAGAGGATATTGTAACTGCCAAAAGCTTGGAAGACGAAAAACCTACTGGCAAGCCTGTTGTCAACATCTGCATCCGCTCTTGCACCCTGAAAGAAGCCTCCGTTGAAGCAGTCGAACCGAGCGAGTCTCCTCAGAATGAAGCTGATAATCAGGCTGCGTCTACCCTTGGTCGAGGCTGTGATAAGGAAGGAGAAGAATCAAACAACCCTAGTGATGAAGATGTTGCTCGCAACGCTCGAAACAATGGACCCAGAAAGAATGGTCTAAGAGTCGCCAAATCTGTCGCTGACATCAGTGCAAAGGGACCTGTTTCTCTTCGCGATGGCGAGCAGATGCCAAAGTCCAACCGTGCTGTTAGCGAGCAGGCTCCCGTGATTACCCCGAAAAATGAGAATTTATGTCAGGTCACTCAAGCCGCTCAAAACAAGAGTGATGACAAGACCCTTCTGAATTCTGGGTCCGATAAGAATCTGAACGCCGAGAAGTCGTCTCCTTTGCAAGCCGTCGAGCCAGCCGTGAAGCCCAGTAAGTACTACTCCAAAGCATAGCATAATGAATATGCTAACCAGTACCTCATCTAGGTTTGAAGAAACCCGAGGAAGAGATTTCGTTTGGCAAATTCAAAGAGACAGACAAAGACAAAACTGCAGAAGACAAGACTGCAAAAGACAAGATTGCCGAAAACAAAACTGTCGAGGAAGAGGCTGTTGAGGAAAGGATTTCCAAAGACAAGACTACCAAAGATAAGGCTACCAGAAACAAGACTATCAAAGAAAAGAGTACCAAAGACAGCCCTGACAAAAAGGCGTTGCCTGAGAAGACCGGGGACAAGGCCAAGGAAATCAAACGCGCCGAGTCTCCTACCAACGAAGATATGGAGAGCATTCTTTGCACACAGTACGCTGCCGGTTACAAGACACCCAGCGGTGCTTTCCTACAGCTGCAGGAGCTTGTGAAGCTGGCAGCCGGTACGACCAAGAATGGCGATGGAGTCAAGTCTTACTTTCTCCCCACCTTCATCGAGGATCCATGGGCTGGTCTCCCTGCCATTAAGACCAAGTGTCTGCGACGGTTCTAGGCGACTTACAGTGTTGTGTGCTGTCAATGAAAGTAAAGACGAGATAGTTATGCGATGGAAACTGCGAGGGAGTGTTCTTTGACTCGATTTATTTCAAGCTCGGTGATAGCCATTAGTCACTCCAGGCGAGGCTTAGATTCACGATGGTGATGTATTTAGCATATCTTAATATTAAAGTCTGGCCCCTGCTGAAACCATTTGTCTTAGTGCAGCTTATAGTACTATATATAGCCGCAAGATTCCATCCTGAGATTGAGCTGGTTCACATTCCACGGATCCAGGATGTGCAAGGGGTGGATAAGACCATACCATACCATGGATCAGGTGTCGGTAAGCTCAGAATCAACGACACAACACTGTATTACGATGAGAAAAAGTCGAAAGATCATGGCTTCATAGCTGAATCAACAGCAGAATATAGGTACTAACTAGCTCATGACTGATTCCATGAGACACAAGCAGACATCCAACCACATAATGACAACAGAAAGCAAAGAATAATCAGACACCCGGTTCGCTGTACAGTTTTCCATCAATAATTAAAAAAAAAAAAGGAATCATGACACATCATTACAAGCAATAAGCCAAGAGAGAAAAGGGGATATCCCAGCAGCGCTTCAATACTCGTCGTCGAACGCATATTTCTTCGATGCCCGGCGATACTCCTCTGGGTGTGCGGTCTCGGCCTTAGCCTTCAACGCGCTGGTTTGGTCAGTTTGATTTCGTTACGTGAAAATACAGACAGAACAATCGCAAAGAGTGAAAAAAACAGCGACGGCCCCGAAACGGTATGCCAAGAAGAGCCAGCGGAGCGGAGCGGAGCGGAAGAGGCAGAAAAATCAGAGGAGAAGCCGACGGAACTCACCTGACGCGCTTCTGCGTCCACTCCAGGTCACGTTTTGTCTCACGTGCAACCTTGAGGCCCTCGGCGAAATTCGCCCGCGCCCCCTTGAGCCGCCGCTGGGCGAGCGCCTGCAGTTCCATGAGCTCACGCTGTTTGGCGTTCATTTGGCCGGAGCTGTGATCGTCAGTCATCAAGAGCTGCCGAAAGTTTAAACGCATCTATCGAGACAGCGGCGGGGGGGGAAGCTCACGCTTGTGCTTGTTTCGCCAGCCCCTTATCCAGCGGCGTCGGGTCGAACGTGTTCTGCAGGCGATCACTCAGGACGTCGACGACATCGATGCCCGAGTACGACAGCGAGCTGGACTCGTACTCGCCGCTCAGGCTTCCCGAAGTGAGACTGTACCCCGAGGTTCGGCTCCCGGCGGTAGTGCTGCTGTCGGAGATCTCGGGAGGCGAGCCGGCCACACGCGAGATGGGATAAAGGCTGGCGGGGACGGGGGCCTTGGAGGGCACATTGATGGGGAGAGCGGCGGGCTGGTAGTATTGACGCTGGGTGGCCATTTTTGATGCAGTTCTGCGGGTGATCAACGGGAGCGAGGTTGATGAGGTGATGCCTGAAGATGTCTGTCAAGAAGGCAAGTGATGATGGCTACCAAGTACAAGTCTGCCCAAGTCCAAGTCTGACAGGTTGATGTTCCGGTGAAAAAGGAAAGAAGGAGAGACGGACTCCATGGCGAAGAAGGAGGAGGTTTTTATATCCCTCCGCGGAGGGTCTTCCATCCGGCGGAATGGTCTAGACGATGGCAAGACGGACAGACGAAGGAGAAGGCGAATCTCTGCCACCCTCTCACATCCCCGTCCCAACCCCCCTCTCCCCTCGTCATGGACTCCGTCTCCTCCCTCGGTGCTGGCTGCCAATTCGCTCCCTCCATGGACTGACCCCGCTCTGGGTCGGAAGGAGGACAGCCATTGTCCCCTAATCCTCCACTAGGACGAGCTTCCGCTTTCCGGCCGGTCAGATAGGATCCCCCCCCCCTTCGAGCAAGCCACCCTGGACACAGTCCGGTGAGGGCAGGTGACAGAAGGAGGGGTGGCTATGGGGAGGAGTGGGTATGGCATACAGAAAAGGAAAAAAAAAAACTTAAATTGCGGCCGTCTCCCCTCCGGGCATTCTCTCTCTGCCCCTTATCTACCCGTGGTGGCCTTGCAGGTTTCGTGCCGCTTTTTGCTCCGAAGCAGGCCGGTCTCATCTCTTGTTTCTCAGGAGGCTGGGTGGCTGGGAGAGCCGGGCAACTATGCTCGTGGGATCACGTTGTTCTGGAAAGGAGAGAAAAAGGGTGGAACACTGGACAGTGAGGCAGAATTGCGTGACTACGAATCTTCTCTAGATCCCCTCCCCTCCCTCCCCTCTTTGACATAGCATTATATAGTGCTGACTGTACTTTTAGTTTCCAGCAACATCATTTATCACTCCTCCACTTCAATCGTGGGTAAGGATGGGCTGTCGTCATGGTCGAGATCACGCCAAGGGAGTGAGGTGAAAGGCTGCCTTATTGCCTAAGGAACGTTAGTTCCGAACCCATGTGTTTCTGCTCGGGCACGATGGGAGGTCCAAATATCGTCATCTCGGTACCAGCTCGGCAGGGGACGGATATCCAGTTCGCGCGGCGCGAGGGAACGAGACCAGCGAGAATGGACGCGCCTGGAATGCTGGCCGTTGAACGTCACGGCAAGCGGTCATCGGGTTCGAAGGTCGTGGGCGTTGGACAGCAGTGCATGGCCCAGGGAGGCTCGAGCAGGAGAAAACAACGCGGAAAAAAAAATCCAGAAAAAATTGACCAAAGAGGGAGAAGGGAAAGAGCGAATTCAAGGGCCGGAAAAAGAGAAAAATAGAGGAAGAAAAGAAAGAGAAAAAAAAAATCAAAGCCCGCAAGGCGAATGGGAAAACCGCAAGTCCAGGAAAATCCCACGACTTTCAGGCAGCGTTCAGGCAGGTATGGAGATGAACGAACGAGGCAGCGGCTGGCGAAGAAAAGGGAAAAAAAAGGGCAAAAAAAAAGGGCTGTGCAACGCTGAGAAGCCCAGCCTGAACACGTGCAAGAAAGAAAGAAAGAAAGAAAGAAAGAAAGAGAAAGAGAGAGAGAGAGAGAGAGAGAGAGAATCCTGGGGATCTATCTGCTTTTTCGCCTGGCCGGCTGCGGCTGTCATTGCTCGTCCGCACCGAGCGTCTTGCATGAGGTGTCTTGACTTGAACTTTTCTCTAGCGGGTGGATTGTCTGGGCATCGCGATCGAGAACAAAACAATGAGCAGACCGAAGAGCATACACTACTTTTCCAAAGGAATCTCGTCATACTACATAATGTGGGCTTGTCTCTACGGAGTACCTAGCGATAACCACGGTGACAGGATCTTCCATTTACAGAACACTCGTATCTAGGTACAGAGTACTGAGCTATGAGCAGATCGCCTATACTTATATCCGAGTTTAGCAGGGGATTGATGCTGGATGTTGTACGGAGTATTCAGGTCGGTTCACCGCCACAATATCGACAGGAAGTCTCCATTTCCATATCGGACTCACTCTATACTCGATTATTAAAATGTACATTATCTAAACCGACCAGTTCATAATGGCATCCGCCTGGTATCTTAGATAGCAGAAACAAAAGAAGAAGAAGAAGAAGAAGAAGAAGAGACAAAATATATAACGCCATTCTGATCGCTCAACCGCGGACACCAAGGGGAATTTGTGTCCAAAGAGATGAGTAAGGAAAGGGTATCAAGAAGTTATCTATGATGATGGAGACGGTCTCGAAGGAGGACCAACGGCCTGGCGGGGTCGAGCAGCTCCATCATCATCCTCCCCAGCTCGGTATGCTTGATCGGCTTGGTCACGTAGTCGTTGAAGCCCGCGCGGGCGGCGTTCTCGATCTGCTCCGTCATTGCGTTGGCGGAGAGCGCCATGATGGGGATGTGCGGGTAATGGTTGTGCGACTCCCAGGCGCGGATCTCTCGGACGGTCTCGTACCCGTTTTTGACGGGCATTTGGATGTCACACTGCGCGATTAGAACATGGGCCATTACGTATAATAAGAGGAGAGGAGAGGAGAGGAGAGGAGAGGAGAGGAGAGAAGAGGAGAGCTTACGATGATCAGAGAGTAGTAGCCCGGGTCCTTGGAGAAGACCATCTCGAGACACTCTTGCCCGTTGGTTGCCGTTTCGGCCATCACCTTGATCTTGTCGAGGAATTTCAACATGACCTGTCAATCAGTCAACTGTGCATTGAATTGGGGGGCGCAAGTGTGGAGTTCTACCATCCTGTTGGTTTCGTCATCTTCGACAAGTAAAATGCGGTAACCCTTGTTCCCGATCATCTCTTTCACCATCTTAGACACGGTCTTGAAGTTATTGTTGATTTCGCGCGCCATGTCCTGGTTGCGGTCCTTGCTCAGCTCGCGCCGATTATCCGGATCGAAGATGGTGGCAAACGCCGACGGCTTGACGGGTTTGGGAACGGTGTGGACGGCGCGCCCTGTGGCCGAGAGCTCGGCCAGCCGGTCCGCGATCTGTTTCTTCTGGTACAGGTCCGCGATGATGACCACTGTCGCGACCTGGCCCTGCGCGACGACATACTGGATCACATCGGCCACGTCGTCGGCTTCGGGCAGGTTGAGGACCAGGTGGGTGATGGCCGGGCTGATGTTGGCGGTCACCATCTCGCGCCAGTCTTCCAGTTCGGGCAGCGACAGGATCTGCGATGGGATCTCGTGCGGCACTACCTGCTCGATGTGCTGTTTGATTGCCTCGCGTGTGTGGTCTAGCGGCGAGAGGATGAGGATGGAGTACGAGTCGCGCGGAGGGTTGGACCGTAGTGCCGGCACAGAAGAAGGTGGGCCTATCGCCAGCTTTGCAGCAGCGGGCTGCAGCTCTGGCGTGGGGAGTGCCGACGACAGCGACGACCGCTCCGAGACCGTCTGGAACACGGATCGGAGTGAGGGTTCCGACGCCGTCGAGGGTGGGAAAAACGGCGACTCTAGACCGGGCGAGAGATCCTCGCCCTGGCGAAAGCCAGGTGATTTGAAAGGCAACGGATCGGGAACGCGTGAGGATGTAGCAGCAGCAGCAGCGGCGGCAGCCTCTGGCGGCGGCGGGGCGTCCACCTTGACATAAAAAGAAAACTTGGCGCCCTGGCCCTTGCGGCTGCTAGGGGTGAGTTTACCGCCGTGCATTTCGACGAGCTGTTTGGAGAGAAAGAGGCCGAGGCCACTGCCTGCGTGCTGCGGGGAGCCGTTCTCACCCAACTGGCTGAAGCGTTGCATGAGACGCGAGGCCTCGGAGGAGCTAAAGCCTTTACCGGTGTCGACGACGTCAAAGTGCAGCAGGATCTCGGACGGGTTCAGGTGGATGGATGGGTCGTGGTAGACGGAGCAGTGGGTGTAGATCTCGCCCTGGGAGGTGAACTTGACGGCGTTGCCGACGAGGTTGATCAGGACCTGACGGATGCGGAAGCGGTCGCCGACGACCATGGCGGGGACGTCGAGGTCGACGAGATAGTTGATCTCGAGGCCCTTGTCGATGGCGCGCGACGAGATGGTGTCGATGACGTCCTCGACGACCGACCGCACGTGGAACCACGAGTTGACCATGGTCATCTTGCCGGCCTCGACGCGCGAGACGTCGAGGATGTTGTCGACCAGCTCGCGCAGATTGGTCGAGCTGTTCTGGATCGTGTCGAGCATGCGCCGCTGGTCCGTGTCCAGCTGCGTGTCCAGGATGAAGGGTATGGTGCCCAGGATGCCGTTGAGCGGCGTGCGGATCTCGTGCGACATGTTACTGAAGAACTTGGTCTTGGACTCCATCTCCTTGTTCAGCTGCTGCATCGCTTTGTTCAGCTCCCGCTCCAGCAGCTTGCGGTCGTTGATATCCGTGCACGTCCCGTACCACGACGCCTCGCCCGTCCCGAAGCTGCTCGTTTCCACCTTCACCACCCGCACCAGGTGCCACCGGAAATCACCCCCCTTGGACCGCAGCCGGATCTCGATCGAATAGAACACCCGGCCGTTCTCGTCCTTTTGCACCGAGACCAACCCGCGCCGCACCAGCTCATTCAGGGCGGGCGTCACTCCGTGTTGTAGCGGGCTGGTAGTAGTAGTAGTAGTAGTAGTAGCAGTAGTAGTGGCAGTAGTAGTAGTAGTAGTAGTAGTAGTAGGAGTATCAGTCAATAACACCTGGGTGGTGGTGCCGGTACTATCCGTCGGAGAAACCGACGACTTGTAAAGCTGCAGTGAGAGCAGATCGCACTTGTCAATGTCATCCGGGTGGACATGTTTGGCAAAGCCAAGGTTGACGGCCTCCTGCAGGTCCTGCCCGGTGTACAGACGCCACTGTTCGTTGACGAAGATCAAGCCGCGGTATTCGGCCGCTTCGAAGACGATCTGCGGAACAGAGTTGGAGAAGGCGCGATACTTGGCGTCAATGGCGAACGTTTCGCGCTCCTGCGCCGCCTTGAGCTCCGTGATATGCTGCTCGTGGATGTCCAAGAAGGAGCCGATCCAATACAGCACCTCGCCCGTAGCGGAGAGTAACGGGTTGGCCCGGAAGATGAACCAGCGGTACGCGGACTCATCGTTGAACCGTTTGACACGCACCCGCTCGGTGAACTGCGAGCCAGTCCGCAGCGCGTTCTCCCAGCCTCGCGACACTTGGTCTCGCTCGCTCGCGTGCAGGTTCTGCCAGGGGTCCCGGAGCTTGGGCTCCTGCGGCTGGCTGCGTCGATACGAGTCAAACTTGGTATTCGTCCAGATCACTTCCCCGCTCTGCGGCTTGGCTAGGAAGAGATGCAGAGGAACCGAATTGAGCATCAGCTGGGCGACGGTATCCGGAAACGGTCGATTAAGCTCGCGGGACAACTGCGAATAGATCGAGGTGGCTGACGCCTGTCGGGAGGATGATCCTTGGTGTGGTTGTTGCTGCTGCTGCTGCTGCTGCTGCTGCTGCTGTTGTTGCTGTTGTTGTTGTTGTTGCTGCTGCTGTAGTACTAGTGGTTGATGCAGTTGTGTAGGTGACATCACCCAGGATTTCATCTCCTGGCCTGGTGAGGCCACAATAAGACCTGGATCGTGAGCGACCGAGTCATCGGTGGCGGCTAGTCTGGTCCAGAGCCTCCCTCCCGGTGAAGAAGGAGTGGAAGAGGAGACGAGGTAGGGTTTAGATCGCGAGAGACGGTTCCGCGCATGAGGGTGTGCGGGTTCATTCCCTGGTCTATTGTTGTTGTTGTTGTTGTTGTTGTTGTTGTTGTTGTTGCTGCTGGTGCTGCTGCTCTGGGTGACATGGAAATAACTGTCCACGGCATCAAAGGCATGTTTGGAGGTCAGGGTGGTAACCGCTGCAGCACTTGCCGGTGCAACTGTTGTGGTGGTGACATTGGGAGATTCGAGAGGGCGATGATGATGGGAGCTGCCGACGAATGACCCGCTGGTGAAGAAATCCACGCTTGGGGTACCAAAGGAGGAGAGGGAGGGGCTGAAACGAACGGAGGTGGAGGACTTGTCGTCGGGGCTGGAGAAGCTGGCACGGGCGGAGAGCGAGTGGTCATCGCCGAGGGTAGAGCTGACATGGCCGCTGAGACCAGCGACGAGCTCCAATTCGCTACTTTCGTCGGAGAAGGTGCCTCCCAAACCAAGCAGGTGGCCGTAGCGGGGGGCTTCGAGACGGGAGGCGGCGGCCAGCTGGCGTTCCAGATGGGAGTACCGCTGGGCCAGGCCGAAGGAGACGGTCAGATGCGGCATGAGGAATTCGAGGGATTGGCGGATATTCGCCGGGTACGGGATGATGGAGGAGAGGATGGAGATGATGGCCATGGGGAAGCGGAGCGGCAGCATCGTCGCTGTGGGAGGGCCGGAGAAGGGATCTGGCGATGGGGTGGCATGAAGCAGAGGGATATGGACCAGCGACTTGGCGTGATCGACGCCGATGGCCTGCAACGGCTCCAGGTTGGCGTAGTCGTGGAGCGGGGGGTGTTTGGAGAAGGCGCTCTCGTCGACGGTATGGCTATTGAAAAACGGGTTATGATCGGCCTGGGCGCGGGGCGCAGGAGATGGTGCAGGAGACTGGGACCAGGGAGACGGAGGGATCTGCTCATATTCGTCGTAAAGCTCGGCAGTGGTGGTGGACGTTCGCAGCGACGATGGGCCGAGGGGGACTGACGGCGGCGGCGGCGGCGGCGGTGGCAGCGCTGTGCGAGTCGAGATGGATCGGGATCGAGCGACGCGGGTCGAGAGCAGTTTGGGCTGGACCGTGGTGGCCATGACCGGCGGTTCATGGTCGGGCGTCACTTGAAGCTTGTCGTCGGGAGTCTGAACGGGTAGGGTATCCTGGTTGTTCTTCTTGTGGGCATGAGTGGTGGATGTCCTGACATGGTCCTGCGAGTACTCGCGGGTGAGGATGACGGGTCTGAGGCGTCCAAACAGCTTGACGACGCCCGTCCGCTTGATTAACGGATCTGGCTCAACCTCGAGCGGGCGAGGAATGGAGAAGACGGCGTGTCGGACGGCATCTGGTGAGGAAGAAGAAGAAGAAGAAGAAGAAGAAGAAGAAGTAGAAGCGGGAGTATCGTCTGCCTCCTGGTGACGCGACTCGGCGAATTCTGTCGAGGAGGTATCAGACGAGTCCTTGGGTCTCAAGGGGCGCGGCCAGCCAGTCTGGCTCTCCTGTGCTTTCTGCCCGAAGCCTGCAAACGAGTGACGGGATGGCAGCGGAGGACGCCTGGGGGATCCCGATGTCGACGCCTGCAGGGGGGGCGGCCTACTGCTCGGGCCCTGGGTGGGTGTACTTTTGGCCAAGGAGTCCGTCGGCGGCGGTTCATCGTAGCATCTCTCCGGGACGGAATGGTTGAAGACAGCCTTCTGCCCCCACGGGACGTTCTCCAGGTCGGTGGCATCTCCCGGGACGGCCAGCGAGACCCTCTCGGCTCCGTAGTGGATTCGAAGGATACGCACGACGGCCGCCCACCACGCCTCGAGCCCCGATTCGGCATTCAGCTGGAGGGCGAGGTCATAGAGGTTGGGAGTCGGGTATAGAGGGTCCTCAGCGACGGGTTTGGCGTCTGGCGGGAGGAAACCGTGGGAAAGGGGGGGGTGTCGCGCCATCGGAGGATCCGTTCCTATCGCCACGCCTGCTCCTGGCGATGCTGCCGGTGGCAGCACCGTCCCAGCCTTGAGTTTGTCGGAGGGAAAGGTCAGCTTGAAGCGGTTGGGCATCCCGACGGCCGGGGCGGGCGGCAGCGGCAGTTGCTGCTGCTGCTGTTGTACCCTGGGAAACGGATAGGACGGAGTCTGATGGACGGGCTGGTCGGGAGATATGGCTCGAAGAGTCCCCCCCGAAACAGTCGAGTCAGAGTTGGTCGAGACAGGGAGACTGTTGTTGCTGTCTGGTACGGGCGGCAGCGGCGGCGGCGGCGGCGGCGGCGAGACGGGGTGGGTGGAGGAGGGTTTCTTGACGCTGGCATTATCAACGAGGGGATTGGAGAGATGGTGAGACTGCTGCTGCTGGTAGACTAACAGCTCTTCCATCTGCCTCCGGAGAGCCTGGAGGGTCTGCACGCTGGTTGCCTGGTCGCCAGGCGGCGGCGGCGGCGGCGGCTTCTTTCCCGCGTCATCGTCGGCAGTAGTGACGGGCTCTGGCTCTGGTGACGACGAGGGCCGTGGCGAGGTCGCCATACTCCCGCAGACAAGCTCACCCATGCGTACGGGCGAAGCAGAGGGGCAGGGGGAACGAAAGGACGCAGCAGGGAGGAGGCTACTCGAGGGCGAGACCGACTCCAGGGGAGCGGACGGGGGCGGACATCGCTCAGGCGGAGGAGGAGGGGGGGAAGGAGTGATGCGGTCGGAGGAGGCTCGGGACGGGCGGCGAAGGAGGGAGAAAGGAGTGGAGGGAAGCGACGGCGAGGTGGACAGGAGGCAGAGTCGAAGCAGCGACTCGACAGACGATGGGATGGCGATGGCGGCTGGCGATGGAGGTTGGAGACGGCGCAGGCTCTGCAGAGAGGGAGGTTTGGTGTGCCATGACGTCGTGCTGAGTCAGCGTGGAAGCGAGGATCCTTGCTCTATTCTTATTCTATTCTATTCTTATTCTATTCTATTCAGTTTATCTTTTGTTTTTCTCATTGAGATTATTCAAGCAAGAAGTAAAGCTATTGGAGTGATCGTTATCGAGTTGATTACTGTATAATACTTGGTACTCATAGTATACTCATAATACTAATAGAATATAATCCTATAATCCTATATAATACTAATATGCCGAGTCATCTATATCTAGTAAGGTAGAGGAGGAAAGACTATACTGAACAGTGAACAGAACCAGTAAATCATCTATATCTCCTTGAGATTACAAATAATACCAAGTGAGGTACACTACTGTTGCCTATATTGCAGAACTAACTGACTACCTACTATTAGACATCTCAATATACATTATAACAATACAGCAATACATAAATACATAGGTATGTTAGTAGTGTGTTAATGTATGTATTGACGTATTGATTGTGGCAGGTTGCCAGGTATTATAATACATCATGTGACGTGGATCAGCGTCTAACCTAATACAGAATAGCCCATTCTAACTAAATATAGTAAGCTCATCCCCACCGTACTAACTCCATCCGGCTAGTCCTCTACCCGTCGTGCTGACTCAGCTTAGTCATCCACGTGCCCAGACCTCGTCTTCTTCTCCTTCTCCCTCTCGCACCTTCTGCTGTTTTCCCTCCCAAGAGAAAGAGTCGCTCGACTC
Organism: Penicilliopsis zonata CBS 506.65; assembly: GCF_001890105.1. Classification (NCBI taxonomy): domain Eukaryota; kingdom Fungi; phylum Ascomycota; class Eurotiomycetes; order Eurotiales; family Aspergillaceae; genus Penicilliopsis; species Penicilliopsis zonata. Next base: position 196,272 of record NW_019208923.1, read on the forward strand.
GCCCAGCGCTTCGTCTGTTTCTCTGCCGGCCTCATCGGGGACGTGCTGCTGCTCATCTCCTCTCATCTCGAAACAGGCTGCCATTCTCGCTGTTCCAACCCGGTGAGCGTCTGCGTCTGCGTCTGCGTCTCCCCCTCGACTCCTATCTCAGCACGTCGAAACCCCTCCGTTTGCGGCCCACGCGGAAGCTGACCACCACCATCTCTGCCAGGGGAAATCTCATCGTATCCATGGCACTCTGCTAGCCTCTCTGCACCCTGGCTCTTGACTTCTGTCATACCCGTTCTTTTGCCATGCCCGCCATGGACGACGACTCGCACATCCTCGGCGAGGACCTGCCGCTGCCGCCCGCACGCCTGTTTGAGCGCCTCGCCCAGCTGCCTGGCTACACCTGGGATCAGATCCAGGAGCCCTTCCATTCCACCTACTCGCACTGGCACGTCTTTGGTCTCCGCCATTCGCCAGACTCCGATGCCTCGACCCCGGCGGCCACCGCCTCCTCGCGGCCCTCCAGTCTCGCCGCCCGCCAGTCGTCGTCGTCGTCGCCGCGCACCGAGTCGCGCCCGTGCTTCAGGCATCACTGGCGCAGCAGTCTGAGCGAGTCCGGCAGCGACCTGTCGCTGCCTCGTCTCGACTACGACCAGGTCTGGATGCCCGTCATCGCCCGTGTCTCCGCCCACGTCGTCCGTCTCGAGCGTGAGTTCCATATGATCCGCACCATCGTCCAGACCGCCGACCCGGAGTGCAACCACACCCCTCGCCCGCTCGATCTCATCCGTCTGCCGCGAGACTCGGATGACGCCGGCCCCTTGCTCGTCGCCATCTTCGAGTCGCCGGGCCCGGACATGCTGCGTGATCTCGTCGCCTTTGGGCCCGCCGCCTTCTTCTTCCCTTCCTCCTCCTCCGCCTCCTCCTCCTCCCGTGTCAGCAGCGCCCACACCAGCGTCCAGTCCACCCCCGGCGAGCAGATCTCCCTGCCGCTCTTCCTCGACTTCGCCATCGGCGCCTGTGACTGCCTCGAGATCCTCCACTACGGCCTCAAGACCGTCCATGGTGAGATCCGCGGCGATGCCTTCCACTTTGCCCGCGACACCGGCCAGGTCCGCCTGATCAGCACCGGCAATGGCGCCCGCTCCTTTGACAATGCCCTCAGCGAGGGCTGGTCCACCCTCTCGCGCGAGCTGGGCGCCAAGAACAAGCTGCAGTTCATCGCCCCCGAGCAGACCGGCCGCATGCCCACCGAGCCCGACAGTCGCACCGACATCTACGCCCTCGGCATCCTCTTCTGGATCCTGCTCGTCGGCCGCCCCGCCTTTGACGGCCACGACCCCGTCGAGGTCGTCCAGAACGTCTTGGCCAAGAAGCTGGCTCCCGTCTCGACAAAACGCATGGATGTCCCCGACGCCATCTCCGCCGTCATCCAGAAGATGACCCGCCGCTCCGTCGGGGACCGCTACCACACCATCTCCGCCGTCAAGCGCGATCTCGCCGACATCGCCCAGCTCCTCGGCGACGCCAACCGCGAGGCCTTGCAAGCCTTCCAGGTCGCCCAGCATGACGTCTCCTCCTTCTTCACCCTGCCCACCCGCCTCTTCGGCCGCCGCGACGAACAGGATCGTATCCTCGCCATCGTCGACTCCGTCCACCAACGCCAGCAGACCGCCGCCGCCGCCGCCTACGCCGCCCAGAAGATCTCCGCCTCCTCCCCGGCCCCCCTAGGCCTCTACGGCCTCGCCTCCATCTCCTCCGCCTCCGAGGGCCGCGTCGACAGCCCCGCCGGCGAGTTCGCCTCCGCCTCCAGCGATTCCGGCTCACTCCATCATCATTCTACCTCGCGCACCAACTCCATCGGCACCGCTCCCAGCCATCAGTTGGCCATCACCATCCCCCTCCCCACCACCACCACCACTGCCTCCTCCGTCACCTCCGCCGCTCAGGATTCCCTCTACAGTGCCGAATCCTCCCTCTCCACCCAACGTCCCCCTTCCTACACCTTGAACAAGGTCCGCAGCACCAGCTCCTGGGACACCGCCACCGCGGATCGTGAGAGTTACCTCTCCACCCCGAGCAGCAGCACTCCCGGTCACCTGGACCCGGCCGGCCTCCACGGTCTTCCCTCCCGCCGCCGTACCGTCACCGCCCGCAAGTTCCGTCACAACGGCATCTGTGAGGTCATCGCCATCACCGGTGCCCCGGGCATCGGCAAGACCGACCTGATCAACCGCGTCCAACCTGCCATCCGCAAACTCGGCTACATCGCCGTCGCCCGCCTGGACCGGGCCCGCCGGATCCCCTTTGAACCCTTTGCCAAGATCCTGGCCAGCCTGTTACGCCAGATCTTCTCCGAACGTGATGTCACCACAGAGTATCATCATACCCTTCGCACCGCCCTGCGTCCGCTCTGGCCCAAGCTCCATCGCGTCTTAGAATTACCCGAACAATTACTCGCCTCCGTCTGTAGCGATAACAACAACAACAACAACAACAACAACACCACAACCAACAGCAATGGCAATAGCAATGGGAATGGCAATAGCAAGGAACCCTCACCCCGATGGCCCATTGCACATCATTTACATCGCAGAGAGGGGTTGGGATCTGTCGGTCGGTCGATGCTGCCAGGCCCCGATCACGGCCAGAGTTCGGTCGACTTCTTCCTCTCCAACGCTGCCTCGAAGAACCTGCGTCTGATGGAAACTTTCCTTGACATCCTCCGCACCCTCTGCCAGTTTAAACTGATCTGTCTGTGCATTGATGACGTGCACTACGCCGACGATGAAACCCTCGAGCTCGTCAACAACATTGTCAAGGCGAAGCTCCCCTGCGTCTTGATCCTCACCTGCCGTCGCGACGAGCTCGTTCACGAGGACATCCAATCGTTTTTCGACAACACCGACCGACCCAACTGTACTCGTCTCGTACTCAACACGCTCAAGGAAGACGAGACCATGCAGTTCGTCGCCGCCACCATGCATCAGGATCCAAATCCCTCGTTGACCCCCCTGACCGCCGTCATCCAGGAGAAGAGTCTCGGAAACCCGTTTTACATCCGCATGATGCTCGAGACTTGCTACAATAAAAACTGCGTCTGGTACTCCTGGAAAAACTCCCGCTGGGAGTTCGACCTTGACCGCATCTTCACCGAGTTCGTGGCCCCAACCTACGGGGAAGGCCTCGGTCTCTCCTTCCTCACCCGCCGTCTCCAAGAGCTACCCCCGGTCGCTCGTTCCATCATGATCTGGGGCACCCTCCTGGGCAGTCCATTCTCCTTTGCCCTGGTCGAACGCTTGCTCACCAGCGAATTCCTCTACTCCACCGGCGACGACGACGACGACGACGTCATTGACGTGACCTGTCCGCAGATGCTCACTCTCATCCGGCAATCCGAAGCCGACGTCGTGATGGGACTCCAGTTGCTTGTCCAGGCGTACGTCCTCGTCCCCGGTGAGACGGATGATGAATTCAAATTCGCCAACGATCGGTTCACCCAGGCCGTGGCCGATCTGCGCGAATGTCATAATGTGGAAAAGATGCATTTCATCATCGCCCAGACGATGATGAAGTATTACCATGATGGCCGCAGCCGCTATTCAATGGCTCGCCACATCGCCCTGGCGGCGCAGATCATCCGTGCGCGTGTCGTTCACCGCAAGGATTATCGAACCGCCCTCTGGGATGCAGCGCAGACGGCAGCGCAATCTGGTGCACGCCCCACGGCCCTCTGGTATTTCCGACATTGTCTCGCTCTACTACAGGATGATCCCTGGAATGGTGGTGGTGGTGGTGGTGGTGGTGGTGGTGTCGATGTGGACTACGACGAGACGTTACGGTTGCATATAGCCGCGGCGGAGACGATGTGGCTTCAGGGCCACCATCGCGAGGCTCTCAATTTACTCGATGAGGTCCAAATCCATGGCAAGACGGCCGAGTGCAAGGCCCAGGCATGGGTCGTGCAAGCCAGGATCCATGTGCAGACGGGAAACCCCCAGCGCGCCATGCAGTGCTTGACGACCTCGCTGGACGAACTTGGGGTCCCCCTCGGCGACCCGAAGACGTGGGAGGAGTGCGACGCCATGTTCCGGACGATCAAGGCTCACTTTGAAAAGTGTGACGTGGAGACGGTGCTGCAGATGCCTTGCACCACGGATCGCACGCTGACAACCATCGGCAATGTGCTGGCCGCCGCCGTCGCGCTCCTCTTCTGGGACGACCCGTTGACCTACTACCGCATGGCGGTCGAGATCATGAAGGTGCACATCTATCGGGGGGGGCTCGGTCACATCTGCATCGGGCGCCCGCACCTGGCCATGATGGCCTTTTCCCGGTTTCATGATCTTGACCTCGGCATCCGCCTCAGCGACTTCTCCGCGGCCATCCTCGAGCGGTGCCCCCCCGCGGAGCGAGGGGTCGGGCCCGCTCTGCAGTTCTTGTTTGTCGACCATCTGCGCGTGCCCCTCGCCCCGGCGCTACCCCGACTGGAGCATGTCTTGGAATCCTCGCCCTTGCTGCAGACGGACCCTTATGCGCTCCTGTTTGCCCTGACGTCGATGGCGCTCGCCCGCCTGGCCCTCGGCCACGACATGCTGCAGATCGAGACCTTTTGCAACGACGGCCCAGAGGAGATCCCGGACTGGACCAGTGATGTCCGCGGGGGCACGGCTCTGCTGGCCATCCGTCAGGTCGCCCGCGCCATGCAGGGCAAGACCGCCTGGCATGACCCGCACGGGGTCATGTCGGACCAGCACCACCGCACGGACGAGTACCTCGCCTTCCTGTACACCCATTCGTGCACGTCGGAGCGGCCCCGCGACATCTATCAGGCCTTCAGCATGATCCCCCTCTTCGCCTACGGCCACTATTCCCACATCATCGCCTTGGGTGCGCAGATGGACGAGACCATTATCTACCTCTGGACCCTCCGCTGCCGCTACTCCTTCTACTTTTACATGGCTCTCTCCCACCTGGTGTTGCACTTTGAGAACCCGGCCCAGTCAAATTTAGAACAAAATCTCGACCGTGTGCTGGCGTACAAGGCCGAGGTCGACTTTGCGCGCAGCGCTTGCGACGTCAACTACGGCATGTGGTCGCTGCTGCTCGAAGCCCTGCTGTCCGAGTACCACCGCGAGTACGACACGGCAACCTGCACCCTGGAGGCAGCCATCGACCACTGCCAGCTGCACGGCTGGCCTTTCGAAGAGGCCCTCGCCCTCGAGCTGCATGCCGAATACCTGATCCGCCGCGGCGCCAAGAGGGCGGCGCGCTCCATCACCCAGTCCGCCATCGCGGCCTGGGCGTCCATCGGCGCGAATGGCAAGGTGCAGCAGCTGTCGGAGAAACACGAATGGCTCCTCCGGACGGCCACCACGTCCAAGGCGGTCGATGCGGCCTGCCAGACCGTCGATTCGCTCCTGGCCATCAACCGCTCCTCCACGGGGGGGGCCGGGCCGGACCATTTGGTGGGTCTCGCCTCGGGTTCGGTCATCGTTGAAGACGACCGGAAACATCGCTGGATTGAACAGAACGGGGCGACCCTGGAAGAACGTTCGTTGGATATCTCCAGCGTTGGGCTGGACATCATCGACCTGTCCAGCATTCTGGAGTCGAGCCAGGTGATGTCGTCGGAGCTGCAGATTGACAAGCTTCTCCTCAAGATGATCGAGATCATTATCGAGTCCTGCAACGGCTCGGACTTTGCCGTCATCGCCCGCCGGTTTGAGAACACCGGGTTCGCGGTTGCCGCCGCCGGCGACGTGGAGATGGGCCAAAAGTCGTGGGTCGACGGTCTCCCGTTTGCTGAGCTTGGGGAAAAGATGGCGCAGCAGATCTCGCACTACGTGCTGCGCACGCGCGAGGAGGTGTTTGTGCACAACGTCCTCGAGGACGAGCGGTTTGCCAACGTCAGCGAAGCCTACCAGGCGCGATACCCGCTCGGGCGGTCCGTCATCGCCTTGCCCATCTTGCAGGCCGACCACCTGGTCGGGGTGATTCATATCGAGGGCAAGCCCAACTCCTTCACGCAGCGCAACGTGGTCGTCTTGCATCTGCTGTGCAACCAGATCGGCATCTCGCTCTCCAACGCCTCGCTGTTTCACGAGGTGCGCAAGGTAAGTGCGTTCAACGCCTCGATGATCGAAGCCCAGAAGAAGGCCCTGGCCCAAGCGCGCGAGGCCGAACAGAAGGCCAAGGTCGCCGAGGCCGAAGCCAAGCACAACGTCAAGTTGAAGGAAGACGCCGCCAAGGCCAAGTCGATCTTCCTGGCCAACATCTCGCATGATCTGCGCACGCCCATGAACGGGGTCATCGGCCTCTCCGAGTTGCTCAAGAAGACCAATCTGAGCAAGGAGCAGGACGAATACGTCGAGTCGATCCGCGTCTGTGCCGACACGCTGCTGACCCTCATCAACGACATCCTCGACTTCTCCAAGTTGGAGGCGGGCAAGATGAAAATCTCCACCGTGCCGTTGAACATTCGAGAGACCATATCCGAGGTTGTCCGGGCGCTGCGCTACACCCACCGTGACCGCGGCCTGGAAACCATCGAGGATCTCGACAAGGTCCCACCGGACCTGGTGGTCATGGGCGATCCCGTGCGTCTGCATCAGATCTTCATGAACCTACTCAGCAACAGCTACAAGTTCACTCCAAAGGGTTCCGTGACGGTCAAGGCCAAGATCTCTCGCGAGGGTAAGAGCCGGGTGCGTCTGGAATGCTCTGTGTCGGACACGGGGATCGGTATCCCCGAGGAGCAGAAATCCCGGCTCTTCCGGCCCTTTTCGCAGGCCGATAGCTCCACGGCCCGCTCGTACGGCGGCAGCGGACTAGGCTTGAGTATCTGCAAGGCCATCATCGAGGATGTCCTCGGGGGGGCCATCTGGCTGGAGTCGACGCCCGGCGTGGGGACCACGGTCACGTTCCACCTGGCGTTCAGCAAGGCGCCCAAGGAGACCATTGTCAAGGCGCCTTGGTCGCAAAACTTTCACAAGATCGACAGTAGCAGTGGTGGTGGTGGTGGAAACGGCACAGCAACCGCAACAGCAACAGCAACAGCAACATCAGCAGCAGCAGCAGCAGCAGCAGCAGCAGCACCCAAGCCGTTGGTGGTGCGGGACTTGTCAATGACCCCCCGGGATCAGATCAGGGTGTGCATCGCCGAAGACAACCCGATCAACCAGAAGATCGCGGTCAAGTTCGTCCACGGGCTGGGTCTCCAGTGTGAGGCGTACAGCGATGGACGGCAGGCGGTCGATGCCCTGCGGCTGCGGGCGCACGAAGGCAATCCGTTCCACGTGGTGCTGATGGACGTGCAGATGCCCACGCTGGACGGGTACAATGCCACGCGCGAGATCCGCCGCGACCCCGACCCGGACGTGAATCAGGTGCTGGTGATCGCCATGACGGCCAGCGCTATCGAGGGGGATCGCGAGAAGTGCCTTGAAGCCGGCATGAACAATTACCTGCCCAAGCCGGTCCGGTCGACCATCCTCAGCGAAATGCTCGACAAGTATCTCGAGCCGGCGCCTTCGTACTCCAAGCTGGCGATCCGCAAGAAGACCCGCGGTAGCATCAGCCATGATCTTGCCACGGGCACGGGCACGGGGACGGGGACAGGGACGCCTGGCAGTATGTCCCCGTCCTCATCGCCGAGTCCGTCCATCGTTCTCGCGCCTGGTGATGACGATAAACAGGTTCATCTGCGATCGACGCCCTTGGGCTCGTTTACTCTTTCGGAGACGCATTGACATTTTGATTAGCATATTCTCCCCTCCGCACACTTTTTTTTTCCACATCTATGATCACGATGAAACGACTATTGGGGTCTGCAGGTTGAGCCTGTCAGGCCGGGTGCATGTACTTGTGTACGGAACTAATGTTTGAAAGAAAAGGTCTTTGTTTCATGTTGGATTATGGGAGTTTTGTTCTATTCCCCTCGAGTTCTGTTGGATACCAGTGTACGGATTTATTAGCTGTACATAAGAATAGATTTATTCTTTACTTTATCCTTTCTATTCTGCCCTCCTCCCAAAAATGCGAAAGCGTTTCACCCCCCCATCCGGCACCAGAGTCAATTTGACATGAGTGAAGACCCTGTCGTCGTCCGTCAGCTGAGAACACTCAAAGATGTGCTCTGTATCCGCCCGACAGGGCTGGTCTCCGTCGACCAGTTCCACCCAGTCAGGATGATCATGGTCTGGTTCTGTAGTAGTAGTAGTAGTAGTAGTAGTAGTAGTAGTAGTAGTAGTAGCCGTCAAGCCGTGGACTCTTACTGCACGGGGGAAATTGCCGCGAAAGTCCTTTGTGTCGACGACCACACGGGCCACCGAGCCAGGCAGCCCGAGTTTAACAATCGCCCAGTCGACGTGGCCGGGGGTGCGTGACCGCGCGGTCTCCCATCCGTCACCCATATCCTTGCCGCGACCGGGCAGCAACAGGTTCGAGCAGGGGGTGTAATGCTGGTCCGAGGCTCCGAGGGCTAACCCGCCCACCAGGGCGGAGGAGAGTTCTTCAATAGGGTTGTTGGTGCTGGTGCTGGTGTTTATGGGTAGAGCCGGCGGGATCGCATGGCCGTATAGTCGGAGTCGAGCGAAGCCACCGTCCGGATACATCAGTAGCCGGACATGGGAGTATGGGATGTTTTGGTGGTCGAGGGGCAGTTTCCACGCCCGACGCTGCGAAGGCCCGCACGGCTGGCGGGGGAGAATGGTCTTCCACCCTGTAAAGGCGGGATTGCAGAGCTCCGTTTCCTGTTCCTCGGTGAGATCCGGGGCGTGGATGCCCTGCAGCTCTGCCTGCTCGCCATAGTTACCGACAAAGTAGGCTGTGTCGACCTCCACGCCCTGGATCTTCCCACTGGAGACGCCCAGCTTGATCACCACCCAGTCGTACGGGGCTGGGTTGTGTCGTCTGGTCTCCCACCCGTCGTACCAGGCGCCCGTGTGGACGAACACGCCGGGGCGGTGGATGGCGGGCGTCGGAGTGAGCAGGTTCGACGCCGCGGCGAAGTAGTCGTTCGAACAGGCCAGCACTTTGCTGTTCAGTGCTGACGAGGCTAGATTGGTCGTGTGGGCGAAGACCCTGTCGATCTCCTCGCCGGCGATATAGGTGGTCATGGTGCTGCTTGGAGCGATTGAATGCCTAGGAGCTTTAGTCAGAAATCAAACAGTCAGAGGCTCCCTACTCACCTTTGATCAAACTGAGAAGAGAGAGAAGACAGAGAAGAGAGAAGATAGACAAGATAGACAAGAGAGAGAAGAAGAGGGGAGGAGGAGAGAGTGACTAAATACTGAGGAAGGCTTATCGATTAGATAAGACAGCGCTTTCCCCCGTCTGGTTACTCGATTCTATCGAGCAATCCTAAAGACGACTTCACCTCCTCTTCTTATCTTCTTCTTCCCCCCGACGAGTTGCTTCGTTGTGCATCTTTCCTATACGATAAGTTCCTCTTCTCACCAGTCGTACTAATGCTTGCTCAGGGAGACGAGAGAGACTGCCTCGGCCTACCAAACCAAACCACCCTCAGCGCCCTTCGGAGATCTCCGACAATCGCTGGTGGCCGAGTCTGGGCTGTGAACGAGATGACTGCTGTCTACATTGCTCAGAGCTGCTGTAGAGGAGGCGTTTACAGCGTGATGTCAAGAATGGCCGAGGGAGGAGGGAGCAGGAGGCTGTTCTCACTCAGCCAAGGTCGACGACCGTTCTACAGAAATACCGAGAAACCAGCTGAACGGCTGAACGGCTGGAGATCTGTCTGGCAGAAGCATGCTCTCGAGACGAGATGCAGACAGGAAAATAAATGTGCAGAACTGTTGTCGTGTTACACGTGTGACGCCGGTATGTAACGTCAGCGGCTTCCTGGAAGAATCCATTGATCCATGTTGGAAGAATTCGCCTTGTGACCGAATTACTCGAGATTTGCGAAGCAAGAATTAAATTGTCGATTGGAACGTGCAACAGAAATGTTACAATCAGGCCATCAGGGGTCTTGAGACAGTCTCGGTATGACAATACAACGAGCAGACAGAAGAAGAAGAAGAAGGAAAACATGCTGTTCCTTGCGGATAACAATGCTCTAAGAGATGTCTATCCTGTGGGAAAATGGAAATGCTGACCAAACATCGCTGAAAATGTGAAAAGGCACCTCCCTGGAACGCCTGGAATAATAACAACCCCCCCCCCCCCCCTCGCCACACTCGCTGGTCATTCATCCTATCCGGCCTTGGTGGTGGCCAGTTCCTCTAGTCGCTTGTATCTCCACTCGTACTGCGCCAGTTGCTTCTTGTCTGCGGCGGAAAGGCTCTTCCCCTTGTCTGCCAGCTCCTTTTCGGCTTGCTTCAGCATCTCCCAGCGCCGTAGGATCCGAGCCTGATGCTCCGAGATCGATGCCAGGTTGGTGTCCTGTGAGGCGTTTCGTGCGTCGATTGTCGAGTGGTAAGCCAGTTTGGCGTGGAACAGCGCCATCTCGGATTCGTCGTAGATGAGCCCGCGCACCTCGGGGAAGGAGTCTTGCGTCGACTTTGACGGCATGCCTCTAGACTCCTCCTGGAACGTCGGATACCTCCAATCTGATGTCCCGGCAGGGGAGGAATTGGTATTGCCTTCTCTGTCACGGTTGACAAGGCAATTGAAAGTCTTTGCAGAAGGTCAAGAAGAAGAAGAAGAAGAAGGAAAGAAGAATCTTAAGATATATAACTAACTGGTATACAGCTCTGGGATGAGTTCTTTCTACAATCAAAAGACAAGAGGCAAAAATAAGTCCTGGCACTGGCCTTTTATATTTACCTCGCTCTCTGGCCTTTGCCAGTGTGATACCGACAACCATCTCCTGGTTATAGACAAGTCGGTCAACAACAACAATCCCTCACCTGCTGCCGTGGAAAGATGCACCTAAACAGAAATGCTTCTCCCTTCACCTGTGTACGCCCCGTTTGTCCATCCGTCTCGTGCTCGTCGACCAAGTAACCAATCGCCGACGACTTCAATCTTCGTTTGTTGAACCGTGAACTTCTAGATTGTCGCACCACTAAGATCACACCGAAAGTAACCTGCCACCTTGCGAGCACTCAGCCGCGAGTCGATGGCGGCTCTCTGCTGGGCAGAAGGTTCTTTTTTTCCCTTTCTCTCTCCTTTTCTTTTCCAGCATGGACTGAAATCCCAGAGAGTTCACTAGGGCGGTCAAAATGCCGGGTTTCATTTTTCGCTTGGCCACGGATCTCTTCTGTCTGTATCAAACATGCATGCATGAAGTGAGGCTGCGTCCAAGCTTTTTCTTGTGCCTAACGTCGAAAAGGTCGGTTGCAGCTCCCGCACGCATCGTGACAATAGGGTGGCGTAACAGGGGGAGGCGCCAAGCGATGCTAGACAATTGACCGCAAGAGGTGGTATCCAGATAGAAATGTCTTCCTTGAGTCTTGGAGTTTCTAGAAGAACGGGCCATTCTTGATCGGTTTCTCTCCAGTCTAGAGGTCTACAAACAACGGTGACATTCATTCTCCACGACATATAGTTCTGTCCTCCAGAGCAGGAAAACATATATACATCAAACGGTCTACACCTTCTTCATACGATCAGGGTTTGAAAAGCTTTGCATCTCTCCGCCTATCATGACCCCTTCTATCCTGCGGATTGCTGCTCTTGCCACGAATCCGAAGCATTGCAGCCGTGGCCCGACCGAATTCAAACGGTCGATCGGATTTGGGCAGATGTTCATTTCAAGATCGCCGTCCAGCGATGATTCCACTGAACAGACCAAATCGACCTTAATACTACTTTCTACTTGACTAACTACAGTCTACCTCCCACAAAAAGAATCATCCCCCCCCAATGCATCTCAGCAAGACTCAGAAACATTCTGCCGAGAGACCGCACACAATGACACAACAAGACCAGTCTGTTCTGTTTTCTTCTTTTTTTCTCGTAAAGAAGGAAAGAAAGTAAACCAGAAACGCGTGAAAAGGGTTACACCATCTGCGTCGGGAATATTTCACGGCAAGAAACACAGCCACGGGCACTGGGACGCTGAGCTGGCCAGGGTCCGTCGGCTACAGATGGGGGGGGGGACTGTACGACTCTCCCCCTGGCTGACTTCATACTACCTACTTACTCGTAGCTAGGCATCATCTACACGGCTACAGACACGGAGTACGGTATACGGGCACGGTCTTTGCACTCGGAGCGGGAAGCGGGCAACGGCCTGCCTGCATTTGCTGTCGTGTAGCCCAGATACCCGCTGGAAGCGTCTAGAAGCCTTCTCTCTTTTCTTCTTCTTTAGTTGTTTCGTTGTTGTTGTTGTTGTTCTTCTTCTTCTTGTACCAAAGGACCACACTCAATGATAGTCATTACTCGTTGGATTTCCTATTTCAAAAAGAGCCGAGAGCTGCAGTAATAGTTATAGAACGGCAGGGTTGAACTCGAAACTAAATACACAGGATTCAAACCCTCTCCCCCTCGCGGGCCGATCTCTCCAGTTCCTTCTTCGCCTTTTTGATATCCAGACTCATCTTGACGGGGGCGATGCCCGGGGTCTCAAACACGGCGTCAATTTCCTCCAGCGACAGCTTCGAGGTCTCCGGGAAGATGAAGTAGGCGAGGATGAGCTGGATGGTGTTGTAGACGACATAGACGACCCAGATCTTGTATCCGATCTTCTGGATGCCGACGGAGATGCCGTACGTCTGTACCGCGCCCGCAGCACCCTGTATAAGACTGTACAGGCCCATCCCCTTGGCGCGCAGGGGCAGGGATAGCACCTCGATCGGATACAGGTTGTGCATGGTAGCCACAAAGGTGGCCGAGCAGGCTTGGTACAGGTAGATCCACAGCAGGGTCAGGTCGGCCGACGCCTTGTTCCCGCTCAGGCTGTACTGCCAGGAGGTGATGGTCGCGGCGAACTCGAACAAGATCATGGTAGACAGACCGGCAAAGATCAGTGTGCGCCGGCGGAAGATATCCACCAGGTGAGACCCGACAACGGTGAAGACAAAGTAGACCGCCGTCGTGCCAATGGTCACACCCAGCTGCGGCTTCGTGGCAGTGATGCCGATCGTGTCAAGAGCAGGGGACATCTACAAGGTATAGTCAGCATTGTGCGCACGTGGAGATAAGTTCATGCAAATAAGGAGAAAAGGGGAACTTACATAGTAGGTGATAATTGACCCGCCGTTCCACTGCTGGAAGACCGAGTAGAGGGCGAGGACAAGAAGACGGTAGCGGACAGCTTTGGTGAAGAAGACGCGGTAATCCCAGAAGCTTCGGAAGCTGGTTCTATCACTCTCGAGCGACTCCTCGATCTGTCGGATGACGACATCGACGATAGGTTCGTTCACATCTCCGCTGGTGGTACTGTACCGGGCGACGACCTGACGAGCCTTTTCCTTCTTCCCGCGCAGGATCAGGAAACGAGGCGACTCAGGGGTGAGGAAGTAGATGGTCGAGCAAACGATCAAAGGAAACAAGCCCTCAAGAAGCAGAGGGGCACGCCAACTCCAGTTATTGGACAGGTTTGCGAGTCCAATCATGGCACCCAAGGTGGCCAGGGCGCCAACCTGGTAGAAGGCACCGAACCAGCCGACCATGCGACCACGGAGATGGAGCGGCGCGATCTCGCCCATATACTGCGAGCTAGACATGAGGGCAGTGCCGAATCCCAGCATGAACCGGCCGGCCATAAACTGGGGGACTGTCCTGGAGCAGCCTTGCAGGATGGCAGCTGCGAGGACAAGGAAATTTCCGACAAAGTTGATACCACGACGGCCGATCACGTCTGCAAACGCCATAAAGGGCGCGCCGGCGATGGTGCCGACACTCATCAGCGCATTGAGTGTGCCGTAGGTGCCGCCGCTGCTGGGGAAGCCGAAGTAATCGTGCCACGTCGAGAAGTCGTCGATACCGCTGATGATACCCCAGTCCACCCCGTATCCAGCCATGTTGCAACACTGGACAAACATGACAAGCATGAGCCGGACACCAGTCCACGAGTTCAACGTGAGAGCCTCCTGCGACATCCTCCACAGGTCATCGTCTGTCAGGCGCGCGAGCACCGCCTCCTCCACATGCTCGGGGTCGTGCTTGGGGTCCGGAATCTCTGAATCGTTCATGACAACCTGCTCGCGGGGCTTCGACATGATGGGCAGATTTCTTCCCTCTCTTGGGCAGGATGGATGGGTAGAGAAACAAGAATGGAGAGCTGAGGGGGGAAACGGAGGGAAACAGAGAGAGAACAGGAGCTCTTATCTGTTTCTCGACACTACACCAAAATCTGGGGTTTTTTGAAGCTCTATATCTGCTGTACGGGAGAATCCTCCTGGCGGTTAATCACCTGCTACATGCCTGATCGTGCTTCTCCAGAGGGAGAGCAAGGAGAACCTGGCCACCCGGCTAACTCATGATCGATATTCCTGGGGATGACTCGTTTTGCTGGACTTCTCGACTTCTCAGCCGGTCCAAAGTCACCTAAGTTGACCCTTGCAGCCCCGGTCCGTGGAATGATTGGCTGTCCACCACCACGAAGCAGCCTTAGCTCCTTCGGTTCGAAAGCACGACGTTGCAACATTAGGCAAAATGTCCTGGGCGCCCTCATGATTGGTGAGAGGCAAATTTGTCCTCTCCCACCGTTCTAGGCTCTCCGCGGTATTTTCCACCAACCCCCGGGCAGCCCATTTTCCTGGGGAGCGTGGGGAAATCGACCCTCGGACAGATCAATTCAGGTTATTATCCCCCCGTTCTAGTCCAGGCCGTTCCGTTCTTAGACTTATCCTCTGCTGTCAATGTTAGCTTTTCTCTCTTGCCACGACCAGTAGACCTGTACCTGGTATTGTACCATGCAGTAAGACTTCCAGGCAGGGAAGCCATACCTACTAGCCACCTGGCAGTCCTCCTAAACCGTAATTAAAGCCGCCTCTCTTGTCTGTTTGAGATGCGTTGTGCGGTATGATGGGAAAGAAGTAGGTCGAGGTTGTTGAGGTTGTTGAGGCTGTTGCCTGTTGCCTGTTGCCTGTTGTGCTGCTGTCCGTCTAGGCCGAATCCAGCAGTCGCCAGAGCACATGACCTCCTCCCACCGCACCTTCCTACTTTCCCCTTGACCTTCACGCTGTTGCCACACTTCGGCTTCAACTTCTGCACGGATTTGGGGGGGGCGACGCCAGGATTCGCGCCGGTGCTGCTGGGGAGAAAGAGCACAGACATGTCTAGCGGGCTGAGGGCCTCCTAGCTTCGTTTTATTCGGCACATTTGGCAGGCCTCCACTGGTCAGCAGCGATGCAATTATGCCGGCCGCGGGTCTGCTGTTCTGGGTGCGTAAGAGACATTCCCACCGATTCAAAGGAATACTGGCTAACTGGCAGACTGGCAGACTGGCAGATCTTTTTTACTCCGGGTTGGGGGAAAATGCAGTCCGGTTCACGGCCCGGCAAACCGTCTCAAAGTGGCCCAGGTAATGAGCCTGACATAAAGCAGGGCGAGCATTTGCAGGATAAAAGGACAGACGACAAGTTAGTGGAACTTTAGCTAGCCAATCCTCGACAGATATTGGGAATGCAGCCATGTCGGAACTCTGGTATCAGCAGCCAGCAAAGATCTGGGATGAAGCCCTGCCAGTGGGCAACGGCCGCCTGGGGGCCATGGTCTATGGCCGAATCGACACGGAAATGCTTCAGCTCAATGAGGACTCTGTGTGGTATGGGGGCCCCCAGAGTCGTACCCCACGGGACGCCGCGCAGTATTTGACACGTCTGCGGCAGCTGATCCGAGACGGGAACCACGCCGAGGCGGAAAAGCTAGTGAGGTTGGCATTCTTTGCGAGCCCTACGAGCCAGCGGTACTACGAACCGCTGGGACACCTGTTCCTAGATTTTGGTCATTCGCTGGACCGAGCTACCGGGTACCGACGATCATTGAACCTGGATCAAAGTGCCGCTCATGTCCAGTACGAGTATGATGGCGCCACTTTTGAGCGAGAGGTCATTGCAAGCTATCCAGATGGTGTTCTCGCCATCCGGATAAAGTCATCGAGACCGGCGGAGTTTGTGGTGCGTGTGAACCGTCTTAGCGAACTCGAATATGAGACCAATGAGTTTCTGGACGACGTTGTTGCCACCGAGAATACCATCACCATGCAAATCACCCCCGGTGGCAAGGATAGTAACCGAGCTTGCTGCGTGGTCGGTGTGAGGTGTGAAGATGGCGAGGGCCAGATCACGAGGATTGGAGACAGCCTGGTCGTGCGCAGTCGCAATTCTCTCGTGCTTCTTGCAGCCCAGACGACGTTCCGACAAAAGGACATTGAAAAAGCAGCTTTGGACGAGGTGAAAGCAGCTCTTCAATTTCCAGTTGACAAACTCTGGACTCGCCACATGCGAGACTACCAGTCCCTGTACGGCCGCCTGAGCTTGAACTTAACCCCGGACTCGTCCCATATTGCGACTGATCAGCGACTCAAAGAATCTCGAGATCCTGGACTAGTGGCATTGTATCACAACTACAGCCGGTACCTATTGATCTCATGTAGCCGGGATGGATCCAAGCCTCTTCCAGCGAACCTGCAAGGACTCTGGAACCCGTCTTTCCATCCCGCCTGGGGCTGTAGATTCACGATCAATATCAACACCCAGATGAACTATTGGCCGGCAAATGTCGGTAACCTGTCCGAGTGCGAGATGCCGCTCTTCTGCCATCTGGAACGAATGGCTGAACGGGGCAAGATCACCGCGCAAAAGATGTACGGCTGTCGCGGCTGGGCGGCTCATCATAACACCGATATCTGGGCTGATACTGATCCCTTGGATAGCTGGATGCCGGCCACTCTGTGGCCCCTAGGTGGTGCCTGGCTGTGTGTCCATATTTGGGAGCACTTCCGCTTCACGGGGAACGAGTCCTTTCTGCAGCGACTATTCCCCGTCCTGCGGGGTTGTGTAGAGTTTCTCCTCGACTTTCTCATCGAAGACAGCTCCGGAGAATACCTGGTGACGAACCCGTCGCTGTCACCGGAAAACACATTCTACGACGTAAACGGACAGAAGGGGGTGCTCTGTGAAGGATCCGCGATCGATATACAAATTGTCCATGCGGTCTTGACTGCCTTTATCAATTGCAGTCAGGTTTTAGGCCTCGAGAATGACCTTCTTCCCAATGTACAGAAAACCCGGCAACGACTGTCTCCAATGAAGATCGGCTCGTTTGGTCAACTCCAGGAATGGGCCGCCGATTACGCTGAAGTCGAACCGGGCCACCGGCATACATCTCACCTGTGGGCTCTCCATCCCGGCCATACCATCACCCCAGAGACGACCCCTGCGCTTGCCAAAGCCTGCGCCGTCGTTCTCCACCGGCGCGCCAGCCATGGCGGCGGACATACGGGCTGGAGCCGGGCCTGGTTGGTGAACCTACATGCCCGGCTGCTGGCGGCTGAGGAATGCGCGCGGCACCTGGACCTGCTGCTGGCGCAGTCGACGCTCCCGAACCTACTAGATAGCCATCCGCCCTTCCAGATCGATGGGAACTTCGGCGGCGGCGCAGGGGTGCTGGAGATGCTGGTCCAATCCCACGAGGAGGGCCTGATCAAGCTTCTCCCGGCATGCCCCCGCGCGTGGAGCACAGGCTCCCTCCGCGGGGTTCGGGCCCGGGGAGGCTTCCAGTTGGACTTTAGCTGGGAGAATGGGAAGATCGTCGGGTGTGTGGTTGTTCAGTCAGATCTGGGGGTCAAGACGGTCATTTGTTTTCCTCAAGATGGACCCAGGGTTCAGATCGAGGGCAAGATCGGGGTCTACAATATCAAGGCGCCAGAGTGATAGCGAGGTATATCAAAGGATCATTAGAATAGTATCTTCTGACCTGGAGTATAAACAAAACATAGCTTCGCTTTTTCAAATTGTGTCTGCCATAGCTTACCTATGCACAGAGTAGATACTACTCCCGTAGTAGGTCGTCCCCGTAAGCTGAATTGACTGCTTGCAATATGATTCAGTACCCCGCCAGCCCCTCATTATTATTATCCAGCAAGTACCGCGGCTTTATTCCCTCAGGCATGGGCAATAATTCCGGGTAGAATGGTTCAATCAAAAACCACAGGATGGGAGGGGGGCCGAACCCTGGATAAATTCAAGGTCTGTTATTTACCCGAATCCAAGGGTCTCTCGGATTACATACAGCGTTAAGACTTGGCTGATGTGGGATATTTGTTTGCCAGCTTGTTGTTTCTGACATGTAGTGCTTTTTTTTTTATTTTCTTGAAAAAAAAAAGGAAGCATATTCATATTTTGTCTTTACATCCCTTTGAATCGGTGTTGAAACCTCCCAAGAAACATTGTGCCAAACGACTGAGACCCGACGATGGATCTAGAAGCTGTCCGCGACCTGCAGGGCAGCCTGCGCAGCGATTTCTGGCACGGGTACGCGACTGCGGCGGCGCAGGTGGAAGGGGCGTGGAACAAGGACGGCAAGGGCCCATCGATCTGGGATACCTTTGGACACACGGCGGGCAAGGTCAAGGACGGCAGCAACGCGGACGAGGCGGTGCGGGCGTACGAGCTGTACAAGGAGGACGTGGCGCTGATGAAATCGTACGGGGTGAATGCGTACCGGTTTTCGCTGTCGTGGTCGCGGATCATCCCGCTGGGAGGCCACGAGGACGGTGTGAACGAGGCCGGAATCCAGTTCTACTCGGCGTTCATCGACGAGCTGCTGCGGAACGGGATCACCCCGTTCGTGACGCTTTTCCACTGGGATACGCCGCAGGCGCTGGAGGACCGGTACGGCGGGATGCTGGACCAGACGGCGTACACGCGGGACTTTGTGCGGTACGCGCGGGTGTGCTTTGAGCGGTTCGGCGACCGGGTCAAGCACTGGATCACGTACAACGAGCCTGGGGTGTACACGCTGGCCGGGTATGCGGCGGGGGTGCACGCACCGGGACGGTCGTCCTTCCGGGAGCGCAACGAGGAGGGCGACTCATCGACGGAGCCGTTCATCGTGGCCCATACGGAGCTGGTCTCGCATGGGCACGTTGTGAAGATGTACCGCGACGAGTTCCAGCCCGCGCAGCAGGGCACGATCGGGATCACGCTGCATGGCAACTGGTCGGAGCCGTGGGATGAGGCCGATCCGCTGGACCAGGAGGCGGCAGAGAGGGCGCGCGAGTTCGAGATTGCCTGGTTCGCTGATCCGGTGTATCGTACGGGCGACTACCCGGCGTCGATGCGGGCGCAGCTGGGCGACCGGCTGCCGCACTTCACGGCAGAGGAGTCCCGGCTGGTGCTGGGCAGCTCCGACTTCTACGGGATGAACTCGTACACCGCGTTCTTTGTGCGGCATCGGACCGAACCCGCAGACATCAACGACCACAAGGGAAACATCGAGGTGTTTGACGAGAACAAGCAGGGGGTGTCACGCGGCGACGAGAGCGACACGCAGTGGCTGCGCCGCTCGCCATGGGCCTTCCGCAAGCTGCTCAACTGGATCTGGAAACGCTACCAGACCCCCATCTACGTGACGGAGAACGGATGCACGGCCAAGGGCGAGACGGCGCCCACGCCCGACGTCCTCAATGATACCTTCCGCATCGGCTTCTTCGAAGGGTACGTCGGCAACCTGGCGCGCGCTGTCAAGGAAGACGGCGTCGATATCCGGTCGTACTTTGCCTGGACTTTTACCGATAACTGGGGTATTTTCCCTCTCCCTCCCTCTCTCTCTCCAAATGCTATACTGACAAATTAGAATGGGCGGCTGGGTTTAGTGACCGGTTTGGTGTGACGTTTATCGACTTTGAGTCGGAAGAGAAAACGCGGTACCCCAAGCAGTCGGCGTATTATCTCGACAAGCTGTTCAAGCATCTGATCAAGACATAGACGGTTCTATGGATAGCACTCGAGACAGTTGGTAAAGCATAGAGAATGAATTCTTTGTTTCTTTACTTGTTCGCTAGTAGCTCGATGTCAGCGTTTATTCCGAGTTTTTGAAGGTAATCTTCGCAGAATTGTGGCATGAGATGCCTTCTTTCTGTATTGATTGACGAAATATTGACTGTATACCCTGCTGAGCTCATCATCTTATGTAGTCGAAGTAATCCTAGCCAAGTTTCCCATTGGATGCCTGCCGATAGCGTATCTTGAACCGGGCCAGGGGACGCCCTGGACGCGTCACTGTGTTCGAACCGGCGGCGGCTAGATTGATCGGCCTGTCAGCTAAGAGAGTCTAGCATTCAAGAGATGTAACGGTGGAGATTCAGTCTGCAGGGAATTGAGGGGGTTGAAAGGGATCCCCCAAAACCCTTGCTCTTCATTCTGTGGCAATTCTGCATGCCTGGCTGCTGCAAAACCAAGTACTTAGCTCCTCCAACAGCAAATGAATCGACTTTTGGCTTGTTTGGCGATGTAACCGGGCATCTGCTGGGATACAATCAAAGGGGGTTGTCAGGGGGAGGAGGGGAAGCTGAAGCTGAAGTTGTTCTGTTTGCTTTAGAAATTAGTCGTAGTAATGGCGACATCGTCATTGGCACACTCTCCCCTCTCTTTTAAGACAGGGCCCCCTCTCTCTTTTTTGTTCTATCTTTCTGTCTCGTTTTCTCTTGGAGAATTAGATAAAAGGATAAAAAAACACTATGGCTTCAGCTCAGCCCAACAGCGTCGACAATGAGCAGGCACCGTTGCTGGCGGCCCCGGAGCACGTCGTGCAGAGACAAGGGGAGCCAACCTGGCGAAACCTCTTCTCAGGTAAGTATGAGGAGTGAGTGGAAGGCTTAGAGAGGCCATGCTGACGATTGTAGGAAGTGCTGCAGTCGCTCAGGCCGGGATCTTGATTGTTGGTTCCCCTCGAAGCTGGACAGGACGGGAAAAGGCTGATAAGATACAAACTAGATGACGGCGCTGGTCTGGTCAGGGATTTTCTCTCATCCGCTGATCTTCTTCTCTCCCCATCCAGTGAGTTTGGGGGGTAATACTTGGGACACATGGGATGGTCCGGTTGCTGATTCACGGTGTGAGTAGGTGCTCAACTCGGCCGCCATCCTGCTCCAGGTGCAAGGCACCCTCGTCCTACAACCGACAGCGACGCCGCACCAGAAGTTTGTCGGCACCCGTTATCACTACGCGTTCCAGGGATTCAGTGTTGTGGCCTTCATCGCTGCCTTCGTCATCATCGAGATCAACAAGGGCGACCACGCTCGGTTCACCTCTCCCCATGGCCGTCTAGGCCTCATCACCTACATTGTCATTGTGCTGCAGTCGCTAGTCGGCGTCGTCCAGTACTTCTTCCCCCGCTTGGTTCTGGGTAGTGTCGACAACGGCAAGCGTATCTACAAGTACCACCGCTGGTCTGGGTACGTGCTGATTCTCCTCGAGCTGGCCACCGTCGTGGCCGCCACGCAGACCTCCTACAACCTGAGTACCCTGGGAATCCCCCTCTGGGCAACCCTGGTGTCTGCTGTTCTAGTCATCGCCGGCCTTGCAACCAGAATCAAAAAGCACAAGCTGGGGCTGTAGATAGTTCCCTTTCTCTTAAGATACGACGACATTCTGATGACGATTCTGGCATGATCTAGTTGTTTCTTTTTGGTTTTTAGATGATTTTTCCACATCTTGTACTGGATTCGAGCAATTTGGATAGAGCTCACTGCAAATTATCATTTAATTGGTATTCTGTCATACCAGATTATATACATACGCGGAATAACAATCTACCTAAAGGGGGAAAGTGAGGCGGTGACGGGAAAACCATCCCAACCTCCCCTCCCTGACGAGAGCTTCCAGGTTACTTCTCATTATTGCACGCCGAGCACTCCCTGGGTGCGAATCCAGTATTTTTGAGTCATGGCATCCTACGTGTGTGCCAGCTGCCGCGTCTCGCGTCCATGGCTCGGTCGCAATTTCTCCTCGTCAGTCGGCCGCCGCGACGTCTTACGACCCCCGACCGCACCGAAACCGACCCCCAACATCAAGCACATCCGCCAGAACGCCGAGCTGTACGCGAGCAATTGCGTCGACCGGAACTACCCTCTGCACGCCGAGTACCCGGCCAAGATCCAGCAGCTATCCGAGGAGGCTCGCCAGCTCGACTACGACCTGAAGGCACCCCGCTCGCGGATAAAGGAGCTAGGAAAATCGATCGCCAAGCTGGCGGCGTGCGGGGATGCTGCAGGAGAAGGAGAACTGTCGGCCCTGCGCGCCGAAGCACAAGGGCTGAAGGAGGCCTCGGCGGCCATGAAGACCAGGATGACCGCGTGTACGGAGGAGATCCAGCGGCTGGCGTTCGCGCTGCCAAACCTCTCCTCCCCGCAGACTCCTGTCGGCGACCAGCCCACCCTCATCGGTCACATCAACTATAACCCACAGCATCCTCCGGAATGGGTGTCACGCCCGCCGGACCTGACCCGCTCCCACGTGCATATCGGCACGACGCTCGGGCTGATCGATTTCACCAGCGCCGCCGCCAGCTCCGGATGGGGTTGGTACTTCCTCGTCAACGAGGGGGCCCTGCTGGAACAGGCACTGGTGCAGTATGCGCTGGGCGTGGCGCGCCGGCGCGGCTGGACGGTCGTCTCCCCGCCCTCGTTGGTATACTCGTACGTCGCGGAGGCGTGTGGCTTCCAGCCGCGCGACCAGAACAACGAGCAGCAGATCTGGTCCATCGAGCAGTCTGAACGAGATCGCCAGGCCCGCCCGTCACGCTCGCTGACCGCCACCGCCGAGATCCCCCTGGCCTCCATGCTGGCCGGCCAGGAGGTCGATGCGGCGAGACTACCCCTTAGACTCGTCGGCTCCAGCCGCTGCTACCGCGCCGAGGCGGGTTCTCGCGGCGTCGACACCAAAGGCCTGTACCGCGTGCATGAGTTTACCAAGGTAGAACTGTTCGCGTGGGCAGACAATGCTACCGACAACAATCCTACCACCGGAGCATCATCTTCCTCTTCATCATCTCCATCTTCCGCTACCATCTCATCAGATGACCTCTTCGCCGAGCTTCTAGACATCCAAACCGAGATCCTCACCTCGCTAGGCCTCCCCTGTCGTATCCTGGAGATGCCAACCGCCGACCTGGGCGCCAGCGCCAGCCGTAAACGCGATATCGAGGCGCTCTTCCCCTCGCGGCTGCGCGGGGCAGACCTCGAATCTGCCTGGGGGGAAGTCACCTCCGCGTCCATCTGCACGGATTACCAGTCTCGTCGGCTGGGGACACGCGTCCGCGGCGGAACGGGGGGGATCCAGGAGTCCCGGTTCCCGCATACCGTGAACGGGACGGCGGTGGCTGTGCCGCGCGTCCTGGCTGCGATCTTGGAGAACGGGTGGGATGCTGAGCGGGGGGTTGTGGTCATCCCGGAGGTGTTGAGGGGGTATATGGGTGGGATGGAAGTTATTGGAAGTAATTAGGGGATAAGATTCTTTTCTTGACTACCTAGGTACTTAATTCTCATATCATGTATTATTATGAACATTCATCAAGTGGAGATAAAACTGGAAATACAAATAGGCAAGGGTATATGGAATCATAAAAGTCGTGACAGGCATAGAAGGGTATCAAAGAGTCATACGTTAAAAAACTCGATGAAAGAAAAAACCCAGAAAAAAAAATCACCAAGGTAAATCTTCATCCTCAACCCTCGTACAGGTCAAATAGGGCAACGAGGCCCCCTCGGCACCTGGTTCGGCACCACCGGGTCCCTTGAGATCTAGTTCGAGAAAGTTGCGCATGAGAGGCTTGACGATCTCGCGGGCCAGCCGCTTGATCTCGTCCATCTTGCGCTCGAACCGCTTGAGCACATCGCGCGAGTACAGAGAGTCGGACGACGGGGTCGGGTGTGTCTTGAGGAACTTCTTGAGCTCCTCATGGGAGAGGTAGGCCTGCGTCGAGGATGAGCCCAGTAGGCGGAAGACCCGGGCGGAAGAGTTGGGAGGCGGCGCGGGAGGGCGGAGGAGCCTTGACGTGGACTCTTGGGAGCGGTGGTGGCCGGGCGCGTTGCCGGTGGGAGTACTGGCCGCATTGGCCGCAGATGAAGCAGAAACAGCAGAAGCAGTCTCCAGCGGTGGGGGTGGTTGTGTCGATTTGAGGATCGAGGGCGGCGGGGGTGTCGTGCTGTCCACCAGCCACTGGCGAAAGAGGGAGACGGCCAGCCAGTCTAGATAGGCGTTGGCAGGGTTGACGCGCTCCCCGCGCGAGGTGGTCAGGGTGAGTCGGAAGAGTTTGGACTCCACACGCGCCTTGAGGTCCTCCAGATCGTCCACCTTGTCTTCGATCAAATCAAGCACTGAGTTCGGGATCGGCGAATATGTGCCGTTGCTGCGAAGGTGCGGCAGGGCGGCGGGCCACTGTCCGACGACGTGGATCAGGGCTTCGGAGAAGATCACCCTGCTGCGCGCCAGGTACCCCAGCTTGAGGTAGCTGGGCGGGTATTTGGCAATCTGCTTGAACAGCCGCGAGCCAAAGCCCAGCAGGTGGTGGTCGACCCGGGGCCCCGTCACAGGCAGGGCGTCGTACATGTCTGCCAGAGCGAGCAGCGACTTGCATTCTGCGTACGCGGTGGCGATGTTGACGCTATTCAGGACTGGTGGGTAGTTGTAGAAGAGACGGAAGAGGTTGTCGTAGTCGCGAATGAGCGGGTCCACATTCACCTCCTCGATGGTTGCCGACTGTGAGAGATGCAAGACGGACTGCATCCCGGCCCGGGTGGCCATGGATCTGAAGAAACCTGCTTGCAGAGCCGACGGTTTGGTCATTGACGGCGGGACGTGTGCAAATTCCGCTCCCAAAACGGCGGTCGGGCTCACTGGCTGAACAGAGAGCGTCAGCTCAAGATAAAAAAAAAATGAATTGTATATAACTATATTCTCGATGTGACCCACCTTCTGGACCAGAATCGGTTCCTCGTCCGCCGCCTTACTCTCCCAATCTAACTCGTACCGCCACCTTTTTCCCCCGGCGACCGGAGCCGGTCCATTATTGATCTCGGAAGGCACCAGCGTCGATCCGGCCGACATCGAACCGTCCTCACTGAGTCTCGACGACGAGACATCGGGCTTGGAGTGGCTGGGGCCGGTTCGCAGCTCGCGCCCGACGGGGAGTGGTGGCCTCGACCATTCTTCGCTGGTACTGGCCTCGAAGAATCCCGAGCATTGCGTCAAGATCAACCGGTGCAGCAGGTACCGCCGTTCCTGACCATGCACGCGGATGAGGATCTCGACATCGCCCGTGTGCGAGAAGATGGGGAAATCGTTCTGTACCTGGTGCGACGCACCGCCGTGGAGCGAGCGACCCGAGCGATGACGGCGGCCGCTATGGGAGTGACGCGTAGTCACAGAAGGAGCGGTGGGCACAGGCACAGAGCGACCTGTCGCAGGAGCCTGAGAAACCATATCGACAGAATAATATTTATTGTTGTTGCTGCTCCTGCTGCGGATGGGGAGCGAGTCGGTCGGCATCGCCGCACAGGGGGATGATCATCAGGCGTCGCAAACCCAACGTTCGATATCAAAGAGTCTGACCCGTCATCTAACCCCTGAAACAGGTCGTCAGCAAAGTAGCGACAGACATTAAAAACCAAAGATCAGAAACAGACCGTGAGGGGATTGTTTACGGGTCGGAAAAAGGAGCGCGACAGACCCCCGCAACGATGGAGACCGGAGGGCGGACGCAGACAGCGGACAGTGGACACACCGGTTTTTTCGGGGCGTTATCGATAGACAGAGGGAAAAAGTGGCTGTGAAGCGCCCTCGGGGAGTAGCAGTGCTCTGCTTGTAGGTAAATAATAGCCCTGATAAAAAAAGCAGGGAAATTCCCACTCGTTGGCAAGATGGCGAGTGGCGTCCAGCGTGCAGGAGAAGCTGAGCCTCCCGCTTAGGACAAAACCTAGCGCCCACCAAAGCCCCCCCTTCGCCTCTTCTCTGCGTTGGTTTGTCTTCTACCTGACTCTGGGTGACTGAGAAAATCGTCAATAGGTTTGTTCTAAGCCCATGGTCTTTGTGAAGTCCCCAGGTAGGTGGTATGCTCAGTCCGTTTGGCCTACTGGAGGCCTACCAAGTACTCCGTGCTCTGTCCTCCGTATCAGCGCTGAACTGTGGATCAGATCAGTATATCGCCCAATAATAATACTGAGCTATGGTCAACAACTTACCTCTTGACGCTTGACGCTTGACTCAGCTGCTCCTCGCTAAGAGTGGTCGGTTTGTTGCAGCAGCTCCAGTTGTCAGCCTATGAGTATGAGGATCCACCGTATACGGATGATACGGAGTACACTGTAAGTACTCCATACAAAGGACAAAGCTACTGGAGAAACACTCCCAATAGTTTCTAAGAGGCCGTCAGAATAGGATATTTAGAGTAAAATAGCATGACTTACTCTGAATAAGACGTTGTGATGGTTCACATCAGTTTGACTCCATTCAAATGTACTCCAGTATGAGATTGTACAACCTAGAGAGCCA
This sequence comes from Penicilliopsis zonata CBS 506.65, assembly GCF_001890105.1. Lineage (NCBI taxonomy): Eukaryota > Fungi > Ascomycota > Eurotiomycetes > Eurotiales > Aspergillaceae > Penicilliopsis > Penicilliopsis zonata. The sequence continues at coordinate 222,668 of NW_019208923.1, forward strand.
GTAAAAGGTAGAGATCGAGCTTGTCTGTACTTTGCATTCCACTACGTACAGACTGCTGTGCTCTGTGAGTCTGTAGAGTCTGTACAAACTGTGGACTGTCTATCTCTTCATACAGAGGACTTCAGCATCGATCGATAGCTCCGATCCGGCTTAGCGCGAAAGCGAGATGATCACATGCCAGCCATCATGTGACGAGACTCTTATCTGCTGACTAATTTCTGTGTCATCGTCGCTCCCCACTGCACTGCAGGTGCTTCTGCAGCAGTCAGCGATCATTCTCGCCTCTCGCAGAGGTTTGCTTTTCTTTTTTCCCCTCGATCACTCGCTTGTCTCTCTCCAAATTAACCGTCATGACCGTCGTGTCTTCGCCCTGAAGTCCCGCGTTGCTTGACGTAGCGCAATGAATCGGCGAAGCCCGCTACTGACACACGCTCCCGTTACTTCCTGACCCTCGTCGAGGATGGAGAGCGCCCTTTCTGCGCAGACGTCTGGAACGACTTGGTTCTATTGAATTCGGCGATTTCCTTACTCTTGCGGGTCCGTCAGCAATGACAAAAGGCTGCTATACCTGCCGTCGCCGGCGCATCATCTGTGACAACGGGCTCCCGACCTGTCGGAAATGTCGGGATGCAGGCAAAGAGTGTCTCGGTTATCAGAAGCCCTTGGTTTGGGTCAAGGGTGGTGTTGCCAGCCGGGGGAAGATGATGGGCCGGAGCTTCGATGATATAGAGACCAACCCCGGTGTGAAGGACACGGCCTCCAACACCACGATGGGCTCCTCGCAGGGCAGCAGCAAAGATAGCCTTGCTCCGACTACTGAGATCATTCTCACCGCGGCAAGCCGAGACAGTCTCACACCAGGGGTGCCTCGGAATGCTGGCTCTTGTCTGCTTCCGACTACGGCTTTTCTCGATGAATCTTCCGGCTTCTTCGACTCTGAAGAAGTGGCTGTTGAGCTCCCCGATATTCCTTCGGCCTATCATCAGCCGAACTATACACCTGCGCCGAGAAGCTTGATCGATCCTCTGTTCAAGGATTTCAGTCCACTTTCCAGGTTCTATCTCTCCCATTGTAAGAGACCAGACTTTCTTCTGAGCTTCCGCATGGCAATTACTGACTGCTGTTTTTCCCCGCTCCAGACAGCCAATCTGTTGTGGGCATTTTCGCTCTTTATCCCAACGTGAAGAACCCGTATCTCGATCTGATCACTTTAATAGGCGAATCCCCCGTGCTGGCATACTCCCTGACAGCCACGGGAGCCGTGCACTATGCGCTTGTCGCAAATGGAGACCTGCCCTCTTTGCCGTGGACACCCTCGAACAATCCCAGCCCGGCTGGAAGATCGCTGCTCCAGTCTGATTTCGACAGTGTCGTGGCAAACGTCATATCTCGGAAGCCCGTTTCGCAGGTCTATGAACATTTCTTGAGTCTCAAGCACCGTGCTCTTCGCCAGCTGTCTCAGGATCTCCGCGATCCTCTACTACAAAATGATGACCGAACCGTAGCAGCGATTCTTGTCCTTGCTGTCCTGGATGCCTTTGAATCCGGCAGCGGCGCCTGGAAATGTCACCTGGAAGGGGCGAAAAAGTTGCTCAAAAATAGACAGCAGATAGGACACCACCGGAGCTTAATTGATGGATTAGACACCTTCGTCACAGACGGCTGTCTGCTGTAAGTATTACCCTCTGCTTTGGCCTCTCTCTCTCTCTCTCTCTCTCTCTCTCTCTCTCTCTCTTTTTCATCCAGACTGACCAAAGAGCTAGCCTCGAGATTATGGGATCCACCCTTGCCCGACCTGGAGCTCTTTCAAAACCCTTCTATTCCGCGTCGACCGGGCCGATGCTGCGACGCCTCGAAGAGACCTCCTGGGTCGGATGTCCGGCCTATCTACTCGAAGTGATCTTTTTCGTCCACACGCAGTGGTACTCAGACTCGGAAGACAGCCTGCACGTACGGCCAACGTTTGTGTTTTCCTCGTCGTTCGCGCCCGCCGGAGCCGCGTCTCTCAAGTCGCCCAGAGCCCTTCTGGACCATATCAAAGCCTTCGAGCCCATCCCCTGGGCCGAGGGCATGCAGCATTGCCTCTACCTGGCCGACCTGTCGCCACGCATCGCCCTGGCAGCCGCCTACAAGGCCGCCGTATACCTGTACGTCAGCCGGGTCTTCACCAGCGCCTACTGCGGCATCGGCTTCGCCCTGCCCGCCGACCACGCCCTGATTGCCAACGAACTCGTCTACCACCTCACCGCCATCGGCGAAACGGACCCGCACTTCAAGGGCCTCATCTGGCCCACCTTCATCGCGGGCGCAGAGTGCCGCCACCCATCCCACCGCGCCATCGTCCTCCAACGCCTCAACGCCCTCTACCGCGCCATGAGCAGCGTCAACGTCAACAACGCCGCCTGGGTCCTCAGCATCATGTGGCAAAAACAGGATTCCCAGCGCCACCACCACCTACCCGCTTCTCCTGACTCGCCCGTTTCCACCATCAGCTCTTCCTCCACCTCCGCCTTCTTGGATGACTTCAACTGGATCCAGGAATTGGGCGATTCCCGCATCGATTGGCTGTTTATATAAGCTTTCAACAACTTCCCCTTTCTCTTCTCAATTTCAGCCCTTAATATATATATATGTTTGTTTATTTATTTACATGTGTGTGTTTGTATTTCGGTCGGCGTTGGATCTCTTATGGATAGACGATTTATGATACCTAAGGTCAGGACCAATAATTAGCTAAAAAGTACATTTTGAATGGAAAGCTCCGAGAGATACATTTTACATCATTAGGCCCCTATTAGTAACTAGTTAACCAGAACCAGAGGTTCTACTGGTAATGAATTGAATAACCTAGAATGATTCAAGTCAGACTGCTAGCAGGCTGAACGAGACTATTCTATCTATCACATTTGCCGGTGATAAGCAAGAGAAGTAAAAATATGTTATGTGGCTGGAATTAAGAGTAGGGGGGATGACAGAAAAGGTCAAGGGGGAGATGGAGCCTAGGAGGAGATTATGAGGAGCAAGAGTAAGCCACTATCTGACCACGAAAAAGTGAACGTGAAAGAGGAAAAGAAGAAGAAAAGAAAACGAAAGCTATGTGACAGGAATGAAGAACAGATCCGGAGAAGAAAAAGTCGAGGTGTTTGGCTGGTCAGTCAGATTGGGGACGTAGAACAAAGGGGATATAGGATGGATGGAAGATGATAGCAAAGAAGAACCGAAGCGAGTCACTTTGTGGGAACGATCTTCGAGAGGCTGGAGGGGAAAAAACACAAGTGACAGCGAGGAAAGGGAAACGAAAAAAAAGGATGATCACAGAGAAGACAAATGGAAATAAAGAAATGCATTGCTCCCTCCGATCTAAATGCGGCAATCTCTTCAAAAACACGCTCATCGTTGCAAAACAGAGATAATGCAGTTCGAGAAAAGTGCTGAGAAACTCCATGAAACCCACAAAGGAAAAAGAGGAGTTGAGGATGGCAAGAGCTGGACCCGGTAGGTAGGAGAAACGAATCCGCTCTGGTGTGAGAGTAGCATTGGAATTTGAAGGGGGGTGGTCTTTGATGAAAATGACTAGAACACTGCAGCAAGGCCGTTCTTGGAATGGCGTCTGCTGAATCGTTTCTTCCCCTTCATTGACTCCGAATCCCCCCCTTGGTTCTTGACGAGCGTTGCCCGCCCGACTGATGTGTTCTCCGTCTGCATGTCGGAGCTGCGGTCAAGCGTCGTGGTTTGGCTGGAGAGACCGGAGGAGAGGTCGCGAAACGCTTCGTCTGCGGAATACGATCCACCAGCCTGCTGCGACAGACCAATCTCGCGGGACCGGTCTAGTGTGTCCAGCCATTCTTGCGTGGACAGGGCGGTGGCTCCAATGTTGCTGGACGATGGTTTGGCGTCTTCGAAGACAAAATGTTTCTCGCGCTGATTCAAAAAGAAAAGTAAGAACATGAACCCCATGACTAGATAATATGCTTTGACATTGAAGAAAATTCGTTCTTACCGTATCCACGATCCACGACGAAAACCCCTTGGAGTCTGTAACACTGCGGTATTGCACACCAGGCGCCAGAAGAGAGACCTCCAGCTTCGCCTTCTTCTCCTCCCCCCCAGCTGCAGCGATGATAATCCGCGCAGATGAAGTGACCATCACCAAGCGCTGGCGCTTCTTGCTAGCACTGCCGCCGAAAAACCGCGAAAACTTCTTGGGGGTCTCGTACTCCCCGTTGCTATTCCTCGAGGCAGGGCTATGCGCGGCCGGGGACGAGGTCACCATGAGATTGCCGAGCTTCAGAATGCGTTCATTGGATTTAGTGAGCACCGGCGACCATTCAATATCCAGCTGACTGGGAGGTGGAAGCTCGGTGACGACTCGCGGTAGCTGTCGTGAGGCGGCGGCCTTGGGTGCATTCGAGGGGGCCGTAGAGATGCTAGGAGGGAAGCTGTCGCCATTGTTGCCGTTCAGTTTAATTGGCTCGCGGGGAGGGGGGACATAGGCCTTTAAACGGGGCGCCTTTCGTTTCCATAGGTCAGGCCCCCAGGTTATGCCGCTGAAGAACTCGTGGTTCTTGATATGCTCGATGGGGAGCCGTCGTGCCGGGTCCAGGACTAGTAGTCTTTCCACCAGGTCACGAGCGACCAGGGGAAAGCCGATGGGAAATTCATAGTCGAGAGCGACGATCTTTTGAAACGTTTGGTACTCATTCCCCGCTTTGAATGGAGGGCGACCGGCGAGGAGTTGGTAGATGATACACCCAAAGGCCCACAGGTCGCTGGCCTTGCAGGCATTCTTGTCCGTGAGCAGCTCCGGGCTAACGTACTCTGCCGTCCCCACAAAGGAGCTTGCTCGTTCTTCCTCCGGAAAGCCGGCGGCATCGAGTGCGGGCATGCCATTCTTGTTTTCGTCCGGTCGGGGAGCGCTTTTGAGAATCTTGGCCGTACCAAAATCGGTGATTTTAATGTACATCTGGCTGTCCAAGAGGACGTTTTCCGGTTTCAAGTCGCGATGGATGACGCCACATTTATGCATGTAGTCGATTGCGTCGAGGATCTGGGCACCGTAGAACTGGGCACACTCCTCATCGAACGTGGTCATCCGTTTCAGCACGCCGAGGAGCTCTCCTCCTTTGCATAGATCTAGAACAAAGTAGAGCGACCGCTCATCTTGAAAGGTATAATACAGCCGTACGACGCCCGGGTGTTCCGTCAGTCGATTGAGGGTATCCTTCTCGATGTTGACGTATTTAACCTTCTTCTCCTTGATGATGTGTCGCTTGTCGAGAATTTTGATGGCGTATTCTTTGAGTGTCTGACGGTCCGTGGCGAAGACCACGGTGCTGTAGGAGCCTTCTCCAAGCGTTTGACCAAAGGAAAAGTCCCGCACACCCTTTTTGATGAAGCGAGAGACAGGCTTCCCGTTTGCATCAAGCTCCTGCTTGACGGCCACGGCAGCACCACGATCCTGCCATTCCTCACTGCTAGCCGGTGGGCCGTTCTCCATCGTATATGGGGAGCCCTGCAACTGCGACGCACCTCCGGGGCGAGCGTGGGCCCGCGAGGGCTGCCGCATCACCATGGGTCCGTTACCTGCAGGGAAGTGCGTCCCTCGGTAGGATCGATCGCTGTGACTATTATCCCTGACCGGAACGCCCGCCTGGAAGGCAGCTGAGCCGCCTCGAGACTCAGCACGTGCCAAGCTTTCCGACGCGGACGAGGCAGCCGAGTCTGTACGGATCCGATACGAACCTTCACGGGCGGCAAGAGTAGAGGAAGAACCGTTGGAAAATATAACGGACAGCGGGCGACCGGTGTTCTGTGTGGTGTTATAGGTGGCATACGGTGCGGTGTTTTGCGTGTCTGGATAGGCGGCGTAGGACACTGGGTTCCGACTGTTGTTGTTGCTGCTGCTGCCGCTATCGCCAGCGTGCGAGTCCACAGGATCTGAGGACAACACAGCACTTCGATCCTCATCATTTGACGACAGTGTGAGCGGTGGCAGTTGGGGAGGAGCGGGGTCTTGGACAGTCAGTGGTTGTGAAGGCGTCGATTCCTCCGCGGGCACGGGAGGGAACGTTGCCGCGTCATCGGACGAGTGCAGCGAAGAGTCATCCGGATTTGCAATCCGAAGACCCCCCAAGGACTGAGACAGACTAAGATCTCCGTCCATGGCGAGCTATTTATCGTTCACGACCGACGACCGTAGTGGTGTAGGATGAAGAGGGGGAGGGGGCGGAAAGGAGGGGGGTTGGTTTCTTGCGTGCAAATTGCGGAGGTCAGAGAAGAGTCCGTCGCGTCGCCAGCGAAAACACCACCAGAGCGCCTGAGAAAAGCTCCCTTGTAAGTCTCAGCGGCAGAGGACTCGACAGGAGACTCGAAACGAATGCCGACAGACTATGGCGGCGATCGCAGCGAGCGTGGAGGCATGGTATACCCCGATCGAGCGAGTGAGAGGAGGGTCGGTGGAAGAGGCTCCGATCGAAATAACACAGGCACAGAACGAGGCTAAAACAGAACGGTCAAAAAAGAACAGTCAGAGAAGGTTCGACGATCGCTTCGATAGGGGTATGAGAGAGGTCGGACGGGGGTGACGGCGGAGGTTTGCAGAGCTGCTGCTGCTGCTGCTGGAGGAGAGGAGGAGAGGACGGGCTGTTACTGTTACTCCTTGGCCAGACGTCCTGCCTTTAGGGGCTGCTCTGCCACCCGCTTTTTTTTTCTACGCCTGCCAACGCAGCATCCCACCATCACCACTATTACCACCACCTACACACGCACACACATACGTACTCTCGACCAAGGGTGTCCAGGAAGATCCCTTCTTGATGATGACATTCGCCCGCGGTACATCTGGTGGCTATTCTCGGCTGATGGCGGCTGCCTACTGTGACTGAGCCTCACTGGGAAAAGGCATCCAGAGGCTCTCCTAAAAATAACAGAACAGAGAGTAATCTAAGGGATCCCATTGCCCAGGTATAGCTATACCTCAAGTACACATATATATACATTTACTCTAAGGCGTATATATTATAGGGATTGAGAGTGCAAATGTCCACCACAGGAACCGACAGAAGCGGTCGTTCCTTCCAGACGACAGCAGCCTGTGCCTCCTCGCTCTTGCTTGGTATAGGGTTGATTGGGATTGAAGAGAAATGGGCGAGAGAAGCGTTTTTGGCCGGTTCGGTCGTACACTGGCTGCTCTGAGATACTCGTCAGCTCCCTTATGTACAAGCCAGAACGATAATGATTCGGTCACCAGCGACTAGCATTTGGCTGACACAGGAGGACATACAGTGCGCGGTAGAGCGAGCACTGCTTCGCTACAGCGTGGTTACTCCCTTCGAACGACTGAGCCTGGGAGGCCCGGACAGCGACGAGGATGACGCCCGGTTTTTTGGTTCGTTCTATTCCTCCGAGAATTCATCTTCGCCCGAAGTGCCAGGCTCCGAGGCAGATTCAGATGACGATTTCGAGTCTGTTGTCAGCCAGCAAGAGTCATATACCGAGTGTCGCGAGGGGCGTGCTTCATTTCTTCAGGGGGAGACTGCTGGCTATGAGTTAGTTCACAATAAGAATCTGCAGCAGCCATCAGACAGTGATCAGAGTTGTGGAAGTGGGCAGGCTGAAGTGTTTAATGTAGGATCTGTGAAAATTTTTCCTGTGAAAGACTTCATCGAGCACCATGTGTTTGCCCTCTCTGCACGCGTCACTGACACGACCGCGCAACAAATCTCGAGGGCTTTTCCTCTCTTCCATCTACCACCTGCGAGGGTGTCTTGGACGGCAATCTGCGATCCATCGTCCCTTAGGTTGTCTGAACACGGGGATGTCGCATTGTTGGTATCTGGTCATTGGTCTTTGAATCTACAGGTTCTCTGTTGGGCGTTGGTTGTTCGAAGACATCACCACCACGAGCTAGGTATTTTACCTAAAAAGGCCTTGCTCTACACGTGGCTAACCCTGGATCAGATCCTGCAGGCCATAGCGGTAGTATCTTTGAAATTGTGAAAATGCCTTGGAATCAGAGTTTCGTCCCAGGATACTCTGCTTCGGACTCCGAGATGGCCGGTCTCTCGATGCAGGGCAACCGGGTCCAGTCATCGATGGAGTCTGTTCTTTCCCGCAATGCGTCAAGGCTGTATTTTCCCACGAGCTTTGAAAGGACCAGGTTTGCCAATGATCCTTCTGGAGAAGTTGGATCATCTTGCCCTTATTCCCAGTGGAATACGCAGACCATTCGAGTTGGCTCAGAAAACAGCAACCCAGCGTTCGATTCGGCGGCCGGCCATACAAACAACGGCCTCCTCCCCCGTCAGCAAATGCCTATGGACCTCTCGGGCCAACACGAGGCCACCGAAAATGGGTACTACCCCATTTTTCCTAGAAGTACTGCCAAGAGACAGGATAGAGCAACTGCAGCCATGAACACTGGTGATTTTCTCTGCCACGTGGAAACTACCAATCCTGAAGTTACGGAGGTCGATGATTATTTTGATAACAAGGAAAACATTGACCCGTGCGGTCAATACCCCCCCACCCTTCCTCGGACTGTGGGAGTCAATGGTGCTTTTCACCACCGTCAACTCTCAACTGACTCTGAAGTTGAAAGCAACTATTATTTTGATAACAAGGAAAACATCGATCCCCGCGGTGATCTCCCAGGCATTGCTGAAGTCGAGACCAATGACCGTTTTGATAGCGTCGGCCAACCCAGTGGATCTCAAGTTGAGCACAACCTCCCCGGTTCATCTGGCTGTCTGCTGTCCAGGACAGATCCCGATCGCCTTGCCTTGGCGGCCGCCGGTTTTATGGTTCTTTACGACCGTCTTATCGCAAGTGTAGATGCCGAGGAACAGGAAGACGAGATGATGTTCAACTCGGAGTTTGCCGGGATATTTGGGGTTCAGTGATTCGGTATTCTGATATGCTTACAGTATCATACTTGAGACTTAGGATAACCTAGGACTAGCCTCCATGGGAAACTGAAAAAAATGAAATCCATTCTGTCAACTCGATATTGGCTCTGTAGATCGAACTTGAGACCATCCGCAAACGGAAAGAAACACGACGTGCCTGGCCTGATCTACGATATATCCACCATGAACCATGGAATTTCTTATCTTGAATAAAAGCATAGAGGAATTACTGATTACTAGTTAGTGGGACTCTGCTTACTCCTATATCAGGGTAAATATAAATAATAGGATATCCTGCAACGCAATGCAATGCTGTGCCACAGACTATTTTTATTTATGGAGAATGTCTTATCTGTCATTATACTATAGAATAAAAGACTATTAATATAATAGCCAGCTTTTGATGCTCAATTCATTAGAATCTACTTTTATAAGAGCTACTAGTGTATATATTTAAATAGAAAAAAGAAAACAAGACTAACTAGTGAATAGACAAAGTAAATTAGGAGTATAAGTTGTGTTACAGACAGACATTCCCAGAAACAATCCCCACTCCTTCCCTATTGTGAAATGCTTCCTCTTGAGGGTAGCAGAGAATTGCTCCAGCGTCATACCGGTACTGGTCTTGGGGGTCCTCTCAGGCCAAGGTAGTCATCAGTCATCCCATGATCCAAGCGATTGTAGATACAGCAGTCGAAGATACATTTGGAGGCCGCAAGTTTCAGGCGAGAGCTGCTTCCAGTCATCGCTTCAGATGCAGATATCGTCGCTCTTGAAGATTGCCTGTGTGCGCAGCTCTAACACGCCCACTTGGTGTGGTGCAGTAATTCCATCGTCTTGGGTACCTAATTGCCGATTCTTTACCTTCTAGTCGGCTGTTATTAGTAATTATTAGACTGGCTGCTAATGCTGGTATTGCTGGGGAATAAAAAATTTGGAGTATCTCTTTCGCCTTGGAATATCAAGTAGCATGGCATGCTACTCGCCTCTCACTGAGCGGCGAGGTCAACGAACACAGCAACAGAAATTAGCGTTGACGACTTCTCATCATAAACCTTTCAAGTCAATATAGAGGGTATATAGGTTGGTTACTACGATGTTTTATACCGTCCGGCGATAGTATAGTATAGATCAACCGGACTACGATAGATTGAGTCCAAAATTTGGTATCCACATTCTATTAAACGGATTTTATCTAAATAGTTAACTCGTGATTTGGTTAGACAAAAGGAAAAAAAAGAAATAGAAAAAAAAGGTCTATCAAGCACCCTTGGCAAACAGCTGGGCACCGTCAACAAGACGGCGTTCCGTGTTCTGGCGGCCGTTGACGAAGTCGGGGTAGTTGAGGGTGAGCTCGACGGCGCCGTTGACGATGTTGTCGACAGCCTCGACACCCAGCATGAACGAGTGGTCCTGGTTGCCGACCTCGTAGCGCCAGGAGCCGAAGCGGCCACGCGACCAGATGCCCTTCTCCTGGAGCTTGGGCAGGATCTGGGTCAGCGCGCCTTCACGCTCGAGCGAGGGGGTCGGGTAGCCGTGGTCGAAGCGGCGGTGGTAGGTCGACACGATCTCGTCCGTGGGACGCAGCATCTCCGTGTTGACTAGACCCTGGATGCAGTCCGCCAGCAGCGTCTCGTGGTTGACGGGCTTCATCGACGACTCGGACACCTCCAGCATGATCGACCAGTAAGGGCCCTCCTGGGGCTCCGTGGTCGCGGGCTTGGATCCGTTGGCCAGCTGCTGCGTGGCCAGCTTCTTCGACTTCTCCGGCTGGTTGTAGGGAGAGTAGTTGGAGAAAATGGTCGCGCGGTAGAAGGGGCAGTTGTCCTCGGGGAAGTAGAGCTAGTGAGTGGTATGGTTAGCAAAGCTCTAGCTGAGAAGTTCTTGATAAAAGAAAATTACTCACCCAGCACTTGTCGCCGATTCTGTCAGGACGGCTGCCACGGATACCAACGCCGATGACGTGGGTGGAGGAGTAGAAGAGCTGCTTGGTCAGACCAACGAGCTCCTGGTCGCCCATCTGCTCGGCGAGGAAGTCGACAGACATGGTGGAGACGAGCTTTCCGTAGCCGATCGTGGTGCCATCCTGCAGCACCACGGTCTTCTGGTTAGCGTTGACCTTGACAACCTTGCCCTTGTCACCGAAACGGGTCTTCTCCTTGGGCAGGGTGTCGGCAACGGCAATCCAGATGCCACCGGTACCGCCGTGCGCGGGGAAGCGGAAGGTCGCGTTCGGACCCCAGTTACCGGCAGTCTTCTGGAGAATGACGTTGGTGGTCACGGCTTTGACGTTGGGGGCAGCGACACGCTCGCCGAGCCACGCGCATTGCATCTGATGGGCTATTAGCTGATGCCATGAATATGCTAGCTAGGTAGACAGGTAATATCTTACCTTGGTTGTGGGCACAGCCCAAACCTTGTAGTTGTAAGGTCTCATGAAGAGATCGGCGATACCAGTACCCATCATGCGGACGATCCACTCGTCAAAGTTCTGGGGCTTGGTGTTGGAGACACGGGCCTCGAGCGCGGCATCGATCAAGCCATCGATACACTTCACCTGCTCCTCCTTGGGAAGCATGGAGATGTTGTTCTGGAAGGGGTACGGCACCCACTGTTCCTGGCAACGGACGTAGGAGATGCGCTGGTGGTCGTACCAGTCATCCTTCTTGGGCAGGGCCTCGTTGAGGCAGTCATCGAAGTACTTGTAGTGGGAGAAAATAACGTGGCCACCGACATCGTAGAGCTGCAAGCATTGTTAGCTTGCAAGACTTATCGCTCAATCATAGTTCACATGGGGGGGGGGGCGTACGAAGCCTTCGGGGGTGACATCGGTAGAAGCCAGACCACCGGGGATCTCATTGGAGTCGAGGATCAACCATGAAGGTCCATTCTATAATTTTTTTCCAAACGGTTATTCACCTGCCACCACGGGAGGGTGGGGGGAGGGGAGGGATAATTCTCCGCGCGGAGGGGGAAAAGCAAGCATACGATCTGGTTCAATCGCTTTGCAGCACCCAAGCCAGTTGGGCCTGCACCGATGACGAGAACATCGACGGAACTGATCAAGAGAGGAGATGGTTGATTAGTTGGATGGTTCAGCTTGTCTTGTCTGTCTGTCACCGCCACCTGACTTACATATCGGGGTGGGACATCCTGCCTTGGAGAAGATCCTGAAAGCTTGGAACGCGATTAAGAGTCTTGCGGGCGAGGCTCAGCATAGAAAAGGAAAAAGACTGCAGACAACTGCAGAAGAAGAAGTCGAGGGAAGGAGGAGGAGGAGGAGGAGGAGGAGGAGGAGAGGAGGGGTGGCGGGAAAGGAGGTGAAGCGGTGGAAGTGTCAAGGTGGAGGTAACTTTGTCTATCTGTCGGGAGAACGTGACGAGCAGCAGAGCCTGTGGGGATTTTGTGTGCCTGTTTCAAATTTACCTTCCGACGCTCGCGGCCAAACACTACTCTAAAAGGGGGTGTAACACGGATATTGGACGCTTTGGTTCTCGAACACAAGCAAATGATTCTAGAGCACGGAGGCCTCTGGTAAGTCTTGATTTGACGACCAAGACACGTTCCTGGCAGGGCCGCTAGCAGCTCTCCCTCCAGGCTCCAGCCTGGTACGACAAGGAAGAATGTGAGATGGCTTCGTTTGCGTCTTGTACGAAGGACTAGTTTAACTAATTACTCCTGGTGCCTTAGGAGTTGCCTATCGATCGAGCAATTACTTTCGTAATTGTTAGGTATTATTGGCAATTAGCTAGCTGCCTACTTTCCATTGTACAGCTACCTATCCTTCCTATCCATCCGTCGGCAATTATGACTCCCTAGAAGTACGGAGTACTTTGTTTACTCCGTACTGGCAACTACGGAGTAGCCAACTAACTACTAGTTAGTTAGTTGATAAATACCAAGTACACAGATCGTTATCTTCCTGATTTCCTCAAGATTATTTGCCCTAAAGGATGGATGGGGTCGGAGCACTCGATGAGTCCGTCCGATTGATTTTGACAATAATCCATGGCCACGCCACCGACGTCTTACAACCGACAGACACGTTGCCTCGCAGGCGTTCCAAATTAAGGAGGATGGGCGGCCTCAATAATTTCCTCTGTCTCTCTCTCATAAACGATCTTCAGCGAGAGCCCTGGAAAACCCACAGACATACGAATGGGACAGGGTCCACTGATCAGTAATTGTCCTCGCCGCAGTCGTCTCAACAAGGCAATGTCTGGGAGATCAGAGCGCGGTGCAATCAATGGATGATCGCTACTCCGAGTGCTGGGTGCAACCAGACGCAAAAAAAAGCTTGATGTCGGGGAGGTGAGCCGATACGATATACCCTGGTGTTGACGGAGTTACTGTTAGTCAAGCTATCCAAGGCCCTGCTGGACTACTGGAAGCCAGTCTGGGATACATTTTTACCGTATTACGAGTCTGCTCACGGTAGTCCTCTGGATACGATGGGTCTCTACGGAGTACTACAAACCGTCAGATGGATGTTCCCGATCGCCGCATTCTCCACCCGGCAAGGGACCAGCACCACGCTTTGGACAAGTGGCCCGAACTGACAAGAGAAAAAATCAAAAACACAAAAAAAAAGCGCCATCATTCTTGGCCTAACAGCTGCATGCGTAAGAGGGCCCGCGAGATCGAATGAGCGGCCGGGGATTTCGACGATAACGTTGGATGCTGCCATCATTGCTCAATTTGGCGCCAACCCAATCCTCCAGTGATAGAGTCCACTCAGGCACGCAGTTTACTACGGAGTATACTACGGAATATACTACGGAGTACATAGTACGTCCATACAGTGATACACACACAGACAGAACCCTTCCTTTCCCGCGGACGTTTGCAGCCTTCCAGGTACACATGGGCCTTCTGTGGAGCATCGGGTTACTCTTCCCAGCTGGTAGCTACTAGCTACTACCACTACTACTCAGGAGTATCCTGTATAGTGGTAAACACATCTGCACTGAGGTTGTACCCGGAGAGTTGTACCGAGTCAGAAGTACATGCCAGCCGTCTATTTAACCTGCTCCAAGGGTCCCTTCGTAAGCCGTCTCAGAGTGTCTACGTAGCACGTACGAGTCTCCCGCTCGCCACGAGTGACGCAGGCCGCAATCCCAGCCTGTGGAAGAACAGCCACTCACCCCCACCGCTCAACCGGCACAAAATTAAGACCAGAAAAAAAGGGCAAACAAAAAGCACGATCGAGAGTTGAAACCCCCGTCAGGCGTTTCAAAATTCGAAGCTTCTGCGACCCCCAGCCCCTAAACTCTGTGATTCCACCTTGGAGTCCAGTCCGTGAATGTCAGTGCCCCCAGCCAAGGAAGTCAAGGCGACCCAAAAGCGATCGTTCTCTGTCTGCTGAGCGGGTCGGCGGGTCCTGGATCTTCTCCTCCAAGCCTCCCCCTAAACAATAAATAATAATATTATTTCATTCCTGTGTGTTGTGGACGCTGACGGTCACAGAGAAATTCAAAACAACCTGAACCGGGGTGCGTGTTATCCGTACTCCATTCCATCCCATCCCTTGACCCCGTTTCCCCCTCCTCCTCCTCCGCTTGCTTGTCTTGCAGTCCCGATCCGAATCTCTTCCCTCTGCATTCTGACCATTCTTGAGCCAACTCAGACGACACTCCTTCACCTACGCTTCCCTTCTTTTGCATTCTTTTCTTCTTCTTTTTCTTCTTTACAAAAGTACTCTATTCTATTACTATCCTTTCAACCCACCCCCCCCTCCCCGTTAAGACCGCCCTCCTGGCCTCGTTATCGTTCGGCAAAAGCAGCCTTGCCCGGCCGCGACCTTTCGACTTCCAGAATTTTCTCTCCGAACAGTCTCGAATCATTCGCAACATGAGTTCCGACGGCGAGAAGGTCAGAACCTCCGGCGAGGTCTCCCGCGCCGAGCCTACCCTGCCAACCGTCAACCCCGCGGTTGAGAAGAGAGAGCCTCCCAAGGCCGCGTTTCATCCCGCCCTCTATGTGACGTGAGACGCCATTTACCGCTGTTATATATCAGAAAGGAGTGGTCGGGAGTAGCTGACTGGGTCTAGGGTCTGGATCACGCTGAGTTCCAGCGTTATTCTCTTCAACAAGCACATCCTCGACTACGCTGAATTCCGTAAGACACTGCATGGCTTATATGAGAAGTGAATGATGATGAGTGACTAACGTTCTGTCTTTAGGTTTCCGTATGTTCCGATTCTATTCTCTCTTCCCTCTTGATACCACCGAGATCTAACGTTTCGCTAGCTATCATTCTAACAACATGGCACTTGGCCTTTGCGACCTTCATGACCCAGATTCTGGCGCGGACGACTACCCTGCTCGATGGCCGCAAGACGGTCAAGATGACCGGACGTGTCTATCTGCGTGCGATCGTTCCCATCGGTCTTTTCTTCTCTCTGAGTTTGATCTGCGGAAATGTCACCTATCTGTATCTGAGTGTCGCCTTTATCCAGATGCTAAAGGTACGTGGGAGGAGTTCTTTCCGGGGGGGGGGGGGGGAGTAGAGCAAAAAGGAAGAGTAAGAAGCTGACTTCGTCCAGGCCACTACTCCTGTTGCTGTCCTGTTCGCCACCTGGGGCATGGGCATGGCGCCGGTCAACCTGAAGGTGCTGATGAACGTGTCCATCATTGTGGTTGGTGTCATCATCGCCTCGTTCGGTGAGATCAGGTTCGTCTTGATCGGCTTCCTGTTCCAGCTCGGCGGTATCGTCTTCGAGGCTACCCGCCTGGTCATGGTCCAGCGCCTGCTCAGCTCCGCCGAGTTCAAGATGGACCCGCTCGTCTCGCTCTACTACTTCGCGCCCGTCTGCGCCGTCATGAACGGTGTCACCGCCCTCTTCATCGAGGTGCCCAACGTCACCATGGACCACGTCTACCGCGTTGGTGTCTGGACCCTACTTCTTAACGCCGTCGTCGCCTTCCTGCTCAACGTCTCCGTCGTCTTCCTGATCGGCAAGACTTCCTCCCTGGTCATGACCCTTTGCGGTGTTCTCAAGGATATCCTCCTCGTCGTCGCCTCCATGATGATCTGGAACACCCCCGTCACCGGCCTCCAGTTCTTCGGCTAC
This sequence comes from Penicilliopsis zonata CBS 506.65, assembly GCF_001890105.1. Classification (NCBI taxonomy): domain Eukaryota; kingdom Fungi; phylum Ascomycota; class Eurotiomycetes; order Eurotiales; family Aspergillaceae; genus Penicilliopsis; species Penicilliopsis zonata. The sequence continues at coordinate 238,647 of NW_019208923.1, forward strand.
TCCATCGCTCTTATCGGCCTCGTCTACTACAAGCTCGGCGGTGACAAGATCAAGGAGTACGCCGGACACGCCAACCGCGCCTGGGCCGAGTACGGCGCCCAGCGCCCCACGCAGCGCAAGGCCATCATCCTCGGCGCCGGTCTCCTCATCTTCTTCCTCCTCATCGGCTCGATGGCCCCTAGCTACGCTCCCGATTCCGTCGCCCAGGTCAAGGGCATGCTGGGTGGTGCCACTGCCGGCACTGCCTAAGCCTGAAGCTTTTTTTTCCCTCTCTCTCTCTCTCTCCCGCCGTCGAACGATTCAATTATGCTTATTATAGAAGGAGCGAAGTGCTTCCCTCCCCCGCTCACTGATAGAGTTCTTGATTCTTCCTGATTTATCCGTATGTTGACGGTTGGTGATGTGAACTTCGCAAGTTTCTCAACCCCCTGGTTTTTTTTTTAAAAAAAAAAACTTTTTTCCCCCTCCTTATCTCTCTACAAATTCCCCCCATGAGCTGGCCACGGCGACCATGCCGCAGGGAATGCAGCCAGCACGGGTCTCTTCTGCACAGGACGAATCTTACGACATGCCCCAGACCTGACCGTCATTCTTTCTTCGAATACCGTGGCCCACCGCTGACTGCTATGAATATGTCTTCTCTCTGGCTATCTCTCTTTCTTTCTCTTTTCTTTTTTTTTCCCTATACCTTTTATTTCTCTCCTTCTATGAGTGGGATTCTGGGCGATGGCCACTGACATAATAGAATATACCATCAAAAGAATATTCCAAATATTTTCCCTCTGTAGTGCCGTACTATCTACCTAGCTTTCTCGTTTCCCAGGCAGGTTCTTAGTCAGCTCGTTTTGAGTTGCGAGAATGCCAGTCATCCATTGGCATCAGCCAAACCCAGCGGAGCCCCAGTGCAGGCCAATCAGCTGCCGAGCAGTGCAAGGCGTGAATGGTGCAGGTGGATAAGTGCTTGAGGCTAATTCCACAAGCTCAGCGAATCAGAGAGCCGAACGCGCGGCTCGGGTTGCTCTTTTAGCGAGGAGGAAGACCCACTCCAGTCCCCCCACTGGGGCCAATCATGCATGTCATTATTGTACGCTGTGTGACCGTACCAATACGCCAGATTCGCCATGGCCGGATCCCCTTTCAACCTTTCAAGAAAGCCCTTACCGTACCGTACCTTACCTCTCTTTGTCCCTTAGGTAATATTTCTCCGGCATCTCCTATAGGCTCAGCGCCCTGTAACCTCCGCATCTCCTCCATCCATCCCAGAGCCAGACCTCAGCTCGGGCAAGGCGCCCTTTTGCAATTGATCGATCCGCATCCGTCTCTCTCTCTCTCTCTCTCTCTTCCCCCAGTGCTTCTCTTCCTCTTCTTTTGAAATCTTCCTCTCATCCACATCTCATCTTTTTCCTTCCACCCACATCTCATCTTTCTTCCTTTACTACTCCGTACCTCTGATCCTTTGTTCAATCCACACCCTCATCGTCTTAAGCTCATACGAGCTCTTCACACTGTCCATCCATACAGATTTGACAGTTCCGAGGTTCCACACTCCATTGCATAGCTTACCTGACAGAACAGGCCGGTTCCCTCGTCGTCAATCACACTCAACGCGTCACATCCACGTCCACGTCCACGTCCACGCCCATATCACCACGCATCACCGATCATCACCATGTGTCCCATGCTCCTGAGCAGACTCTCCGACGGCCCGGCCCTTGTCCTTTCTCCGCCCCAGGAACACGCCTTCGTTCAATTCCCTGCCTCCCAGCCTGCACGGTCCTTCCAGAGCCAGCCTGCTGGACCCGGTTCTTCGCTATACCCTAACCCTGGATTCAACGCTCTGTCGTGGAAGCAGGCAAGCAACGGCGGCGGCGGCGGCAGCAGCCTGTCACGCAAGAGATCGCGTGATGAAGTCGACGACGGTGAACCGTCCAGTCTCGCGTCTTCCTATGCTGCTACTGCTACTGCTGCTGCTACCAAGACAGCTTCGTCCTCGGTCGTAGCACCTCGGAAGGAAGAGGAACCCATCTATGGAGAAGGCATGGTGCTTCTCAACCCCCGAACGGGTCTGGCTCTCTCCGCAGAGAGCCAGACCGGGACCTGGTACGAGGAAAAAGTCGAAAGCATAGCGGCTGCTGCGCCGGCGGTCTCGTCGCGGTCCTCCACCGTGCCCTCTTCGGGCCTTCTCCCTAGCCGTAAGTCGCAACGGCTCGACACTTCGGCCCCAGGACTTGACGACATCGCACTCTCGGCCATCCGCAATCGTACCGACACCCCCGCTGACCAGGCTACCGCTGCTGCCTCGTCGTCTGGATCCGGCCCGATGGAACCCCAAGTCGACGACGCGACGCGTCTGCTAGGAATCAGCTGGCAACGCATCTGCGACGACGACACAGATATTGCGGCCGCCGTGCGCGGGTGGAAAAAGTACATCGACAACCAGTACGCTGCGCACCTGCACGACTCGCACATCCTGCTGAAGAACCGGGCCCTGAACGCGTACCTTGTCGCCGCGCAGCCCGTTGGCCCCTCCTCCTCCTCCTCTGCGTTCTACCTCTTCAGCGAGGATCTCGATACCGCCCAGCTTGTCGGGTCCACATGGGAGATCTGCCTGCACAATCTGCGATCCGTGCCCCTGGCTTTCGAAGGAACGCAGGTCCTCCGCGCTGCGGATAAAAACACCTCCACCTCCTCTTCTCCACTAGACAGCAATCCGCCCCTGCTGCAATCAGTACCCATGCCGACCTACCTGTCTGGGAATCTTGGAATGACCGAAGGCGTAGGAATGGGGACGGGAATGGACATCGACTCGTAACGACCTCACGCCTTTACTTTTTTTTTCTCTCTCTTCTAACGTTCGTAATCTGGAGTTATGTTTTTCTTTCTTTTCTTCTTCTCTTTTATTCCCTTTTCTTACCTTGTCTTACCATGTTTTCATTCCGCTTCAAACTCATCAAAAAGCCTTTCCAAGAATGAAAAGAAAGTAAAATTTGAGAAAATGTCCTTGTGTGCAGGTAGTGTGCCTAAAGCTTGGAGGCTGGAGCCCAACAGAGGGGCGCATAGTCATGTGACTCGATCTTTAGATGTACTAATGTAGTATATGTAGTATGTGTTTGTCATTCGAGATTTCTTGTCTGTCAGGATGCAGGATGCGAGGGATTGATTGAAGAATAGATATTTCATATTATGCATATCCCTACGATTTATGTAGATAGAAATGAACTAGGGTTGTCAGTCACATCCATCAGGGCATTGATGACAGCGTCGCTAGATGGATCAGAGGGTACTGGCAGTTTCGAGATTGACCTTGTCAACTAGATCTTGATCAGTATGGCCCTGGATGTCGAAAGTGTCTGATTGACGAGTTTCTCCGTTGGCTTCAGGGATAATGATATACTCAAAAGTCTGGAAATCTATTTTTCACGCTGAGACTGCAATCATCTATTATATTTATAGGCTAGTTAATCGCTATCATAGTAATTGTCCTCGTCGTAGTACCGGTCGCCATAGGTGCCTGCAAATGCAGCATCGACATCGTCGCCATCGTCGTTGTCATCCTCCTCGTCTTCCTCGTCGTCCGGGTCGTCTTCATCGGGGTATTCCTCCTTCTCGTTGACATGGCCCTCGTTCGCAGCCGGTGGCTTGACGGCAGTGGTGCCGGTGACTACCGGCGCCGGAGACACGGTAGGCTTCGCGGTCGCTGACGGGGTCAAGAGCCGCGCACGCTTGGTGACGATCCCCTCGGGCTCGAGGCTTATGCTGCGTGCTGACGCCGCCACGCTCGGGCTGCGCGTACCGCGGCCGTCTTTCTCTGCCTGGACCTTGGCTTTAGCCTCCTCGGCGGCGCCTTCTTCCCCAAAGAGAGACTCCAGGAGCCGGTAGTTGATTTTCTTGCTGAATCCCCGGCGTTCAAGCATCCGACGGGTGGCTTCGGCAGGCGTGGAAGCTCGTGTGCTGCGGCCGTCGCCGTCTTCGCCGCCCTCGCCTTCGAGGTATGTCACGTCACCCAGCCGGCCGCGGCGCCGTTTACGAGGCTTGGTCGCCCCAGGGCGGGTTGAGGCCTCCTCTAGCGCACGCTTCAGCGCCTTGGCCTGTTGCGTGCGGAGGTAGTCTTTGTTCTCGTGGACCCAGATGCGTTCCTTGATTTCAACCTCGGCGGGGGATAAGAGACAGTTGGCAACTTCCGGGTCGGATTCGAACTCGGCGGCATCGATTTCCGCGCTTTCGGAAATGGGCTTGCGGCCTTCGTCGGTATTATTGGGGGCCGCCGTACTCGTGGCACTTTCAATGAGGTTGGAGCCCGTAGAAAGCAAGGCGGTCATCTCGTCTTCCAGGGCTTCTTCCGAAGCCACCTGCTCCGCCGTCGGTGGCGGGAGCTTCGCGTTCTTGGAACCCTTCGGTCTGCCAATCTTGGGCTTAGCCGCTTCCTCGCCCACTTCAGCTACGATCTCGTTTACAATGTTCGTGATCGACGGCCTCCGCTCGAGATTTGGCGCCGTCAGGGCCGGGTCGATGGGGAGCTCAGGGATGGCAAAACCGTCGGAGTCAACTCGCCTGCTCCCAGATGGTTCTTGGCTAGGTCGCTCTGAAAAGGTATCCGGCAGGTCACCTTCAATCTCGGCGGCATTGCGGATAATGCTCCGAGACGGTTTCCTGCCATCTCGTGCTCGAGTGAAGGAAGGGGGGTCGTGGGAGTTCTCCAACTGCACTGAACGGAACTGGTCCACCGTGAGCTCTCCACTCTCGGTCGAGCTGAACTCATTGAGACGTTGGTTGATTGTGATCTCGGTCACCTTGACGACGTACACCACTTCGCGAACCGTCCTGCGGAAATTGTTCATCCGAGCTGCTAGGATCAGAGCGGCGCCACAGATACCTGCTGGGCGTCGGCCGGTAGTCATCCAGTCTCGATTCATTCTCTGAACGATCCGGACAGCTTCACTGGCGACTTGCATCGTTGCCGAGCCGAATTCGAGCTGCTTGGCAAATCTGTAGATTAAACTCTCGGGGTCGATGGGGTTCATCAGAAAGACGTTGCCACCTAGGCGTAGCTCGTCTAGAAGAGACTTGTAGGTACGACCAAGTTTGAAGACGTTGATCTGCCACAGTTAGAATACCTATCAGAAAAGAGGGATGCAGCCTCGTGACGGTGACACGTACCATTAGCACGTCTGCAAAGTCAATCAGCATGACAGTATTTCCATCCTGCCGGCGGCAGGCAACGTACAAACAGACGGCTGCCACAGTCCTCGTCCGGCGACCTTGGATAAAGTTGAGTCCTACGGCCAGCTTGAACACCTGACCGGCAGCCTTCATGGCGCTATCAGGGATATTCAACGCCCTCGCCAGTTGGGTGATGTATCGATTTCCTATCCATATCAGTCAGTATAGGTAGATTAATGTCTTCCTAGTAAAGAGCTACTAGGTACATACCGTTTGCTTCCGTGATTTCTCGGCTCTCCATGCCTCCTCCGCGCTGGAAACCAGGCCCATAGCTCCGAACGTGCGTTTGATCCTCGCCGACAAAGGTACCTTGCACGATGGCAGCACCGGACGCAGATTCTCCAAACGTAACCTCGGAGACAATATTGGACTCGCTGATGACCGTACCGCAGCCGGAACAAACCTTCTGTCCGTCATCTTCGACGATATGAGGCGCCGGACAGCCGGGGTTGGGGCAGGTCGTTGTTTTGGGATGGGTGGTTGGCCTCGTAGGCTGAGGGCGAGTCACAGACTGCGGACGCTTGATAGAAACAGGATTCGGGTTCTTGAGACTGGCCAGACGCCCCATCGGAGGTCTAGGACCTGGTTTGGGGCCCATCGAGGGACGCATACCCGGTCGTGACATGGCGATGATATATATGGTCGATAGGCAGCAAGGTATTGGTAGGTTGATTCCTACGCCGCGGGGGAATGACTCAAGCTCCTGCTATCACATACAAGTCCAGGAGTAGAAACTCTCCCCGTCTCTGTTGAGGTCAAATGAAGTCGAGCAAGTACTCAAAGCTCCCTTAAGGGGGGGGTAAGTCTGCAAACAATAGATAAGATAACAGGCGGCAAGGGAAAATTTTGGACGAAAGCAGAACGCGAGTCTCTCGTTCCAGCGAGCTCGGGAAAGTCTCGATCAGACAGCGTGCTGAAAACCCGTCACTAGATGCAGTTCTCACGATCGAGTCTGCTGTAAGAGATGTCCGTCTTCCTTTGTACTCCGTCTGCGGCTTCTCCGGAAGGCCCCCAACCTGGCAGGAGCAATAATAATGCACGACAGATCGATACGCGGGGCGAGGCTGGCAAACGTAAAGGAGGCGAGGCGAGGATGACGAAGCAGTGGCCGAGTGGGTTTGCGGCCCAGTCGGAGGGTCACGTGAAAATGACCCCGCGGTGGTCCGGAGCCAGAAGGCACCGGTTCGAATCCCGCTGTGTCTACGTCTTATTTTATGAGCCGGCTATTTAATGCTTGCCGTACAAATTAAGGGTCCCTAGGACACAGGGCTAATATATCATCTCGAGGGATATACTACTGTATTTGCTGCCTGTTTTGTTCCTGCTAAGCTCTAACCCTCAACTCCTACCTGAAACCATAATGCGAGGTTGAGATTTCTTGGAATGCAAATAAGTATTTTTAGGGAATTTTGAAAAAGGTACAGATTCTGATTGGTGTTTCTCGAAAACTTGGCCCGCCATACACGTGATGGGGATATTTGCAGTCTCAGACAAGGCAAGAGCTATACACTGACTGATATTGGTGCTGTCTGCTGGCTTGTTTGTTGGTAGAAGAGGACAGAATACCAGGGGGGGAGCTTGCTTTAGAGAGGCCTCTAGGAAACCTGCTCTTCTGTGCTCTTCTCTTGCGGCGAGGAAGACTCTATCTGGGACTGGCAGCTGTCGTCATTGGAATGCGTGATTTGTGCGTAGTTTAGTCTGTTGGTCTCTTTTGCCTCGCCACGCATAAACAACGCATCTCATCTTGTTTTTTTCTTCTTGGATCCTGTCGATCTCATATATATATATATACTACTGGACCCTGGATCTAGTTTGGAATGGATCTGGTAGCGGGTTTTTTCCTGTCGTCTTGAAAGGCTCCGTCAAGAGGCAACAAACGCAAAAGACACCCGACGTGCATCCCCTACATTCTCTTGGATTCTTCGCCCACCTAAACAAAGGCGGGGGAATCTCCAGTCGCCATATCTCAGCTCTGAAAGCTGTAATTCAACTCTCGAAACTGTCTTGCTTGATACAGAAGACGCAGGCCTTCCACCATGGTTTCCGCCACAGAGCGTCCAAAGTCGCGGAATCCAGAGCCGCACGAGGTCAGAAGCAGGTTCCTCGTCAGCAATATTCACTGCGCATCGTGTGTCACATACGTCAAGGAGGTTCTGAGTCTGGTTCCTTCCGTCAGAGATGTCGATGTCTCCATCATCACCAACGAAGTACGCGCGTACCACGGCGTAGGGACACCAGCATCGAAGCTCGCCGGGGCGTTGATCCAAGCAGCCTTTGAGGTGCACCACATCACTACGTACGATGACAAGGGAGCGGTGGTCTGGGATCAGGATGTTACACCATGGCCATCCCGTAGCCTTTCGCTGCTTTCCCTTGCATCTCAGTCAGCCTCTTCTCATAAACGGCGGGAATCAGTCGGACACTCGAGACGAAAGCAACACATCGCCAACTGTGATGCTTGCAAAAAGGAGGAAACAGAGAAGCAGAATCTTCTTCCCTCCACATCTGAAAAGGCTCTTTCTTTCAAAGACGAAGACGCGAAGCAGGTGCCTGGGACATCTTCCACAGTTGCACCTGAGGATAAAGCTCTCCAAAAAACCTATAATAGCCTGTCTACCTTAGAGTCTGGTGAAGCGGCCCCTCCGACACAACAGCCAGACGAGTTTATCGCTCGTGTGAGCATAGGTGGTATGAGTTGCGCATCTTGCGCCAACAGCATCACCAACGAGATCAAACAGATGGATTTCGTCAAGGATATCACAGTCACTCTCCTCACAAATAGTGCGACTGTCACATATACCGGCCCACGGTCGAATGCTGAAAAGATTGCAGAGCAAATTGAGGATATCGGGTTTGAAGCGTCTGTCGATGAGGTCAATCAAGTATCACCCCCGGAAAACACATCTTCTGCGTACGTCACTGAGATCGCAATTGTTGGCATGACCTGCGGCTCATGCGTGGGGACGGTGACCAGAGGGCTTGAAGAGCTTCCTTTTGTCACCAACGTGACAGTCAATCTGTTGTCGCATAGCGGAAAGGTGGAATTCAGGGGCCAGGACAACATCGACGCCATCGTGGAGAAGATCGAAGATCTGGGTTACGATGCCACCGTCAACAGCGTCCATCCATTATCTGCAAGCTGTGGCAGTGACTCCAACAAAATCACGACCAGAACAGTCTCCATCCAGGTGGAGGGGATGTTTTGTCATCACTGTCCCGAAAAAGTGATTGATTCCTTAAATTCTCTTGGAGAGGGGTCCTTCGTGATCGATGAGCAACTGTCCGTCAATAATCCGATTATCAAAGTAACGTACACCCCCAACCCTCCCTCGTTCACTATTCGAAACGTCATCTCTGCCATTGAGGGAGCCAGCGAGGTCTTCAAGGCGACAGTCTACCATCCGCCCAGCATCGAAGATCGATCGCGTGCAATGCAGCAGCACGAGCGTCGTCGTTTGCTCTCTCGTTTAATCTTCGTCTTTGCTGTTGCTATCCCGACTTTTCTCATCGGCATCGTTTTCATGTCCCTCGCTTCATCTCACAACTCAGCTCGCAAGTACTTGGAGCAGCCAATGTGGGCTGGAAATGTATCCCGCATGGAATGGGCCCTTTTCATAATGACGACCCCCGTGATGTTTTACGGAACAGATGTCTTCCACACTCGAGCCGCCAAGGAAGTATATGCCTTGTGGCGTCGAGGCAGCAGGGTCCCCGTCTGGCGAAGATTCGTCCGTTTTGGCAGCATGAATCTCCTCATATCTGCGGGCACAATGGTCGCATATCTCGCTTCTTTGGCCGTTCTCATTATTGACGCGGTGGACACATCATCCTCGGGCTCCAGCACCACAACTTACTTCGACTCCGTTGTTTTCCTGACTCTCTTCATTCTAGCCGGTCGGTTCTTGGAGGCATACAGCAAATCAAAAACCGGGGATGCAGTTTCGTCCTTGGGGAAGCTGAGACCATCGGAGGCGTTGCTGGTTGAATCCTTCCCTGACCAGGATGCTACCGACAAGATCTCCCGAGTCAGCGTTGAATATATCGAAGTCGGAGACATCGTCAGCATCCCCCATGGAGCGTCGCCTCCGGCAGATGGCTTGATCGTTGGGGAGGGCAATTACCAGTTCGACGAAAGTTCACTGACCGGCGAGTCCAGACCCGTGAAGAAATCCACAGGAGAGCAGGTGTTCACCGGATCTGTCAATGTCGAGCAGCCGGTGCGCATTCAAGTCTCGGAGATAGGCGGGTCATCCATGCTGGATCGGATCATCGATGTTGTTCGAGAAGGCCAGAGCAAGCGCGCGCCCGTGGAGCGAATTGCAGACGCTCTGACTGCGCACTTTGTTCCGATCATCACGCTCATAGCTGTTTCAACCTTTGTGATCTGGCTTGCTCTTGGAGAGTCGGGGGTACTGCCGGCTGATTACCTGGACGTTGCGCATGGCGGGTGGGCGTTCTGGAGTCTCGAGTTCGCTGTTGCTGTGTTTGTCGTCGCCTGTCCCTGCGGTCTCGCTCTCGCTGCGCCCACCGCACTGTTTGTCGGCGGTGGTCTTGCTGCCAAGTACGGTATTCTGGTCAAGGGAGGAGGCGAGGCTTTCCAAGAAGCGAGCCGTCTGAACGCGATTGTCTTCGACAAGACCGGTACTCTGACGGAAGGGGGCAGCCTCAAAGTGTCTGACCATGAGGTTCTGGCTCAAGACGCTCAGGAGGTGCAAGTTGCTTGGACCCTCGCTGCAAAACTGGAAGAGAGCAGCAATCACCCAGTCGCTAGAGCTATTCATGCCTTTTGTAGCGACAAGTCTTCTACTTCTGTCTTGTCTTCCGACATCCAAGAGATCTCCGGCCAAGGAATGAAGGGAACCTTTTCTCTGTCATTGAAAGAGAACGATTCAGCCCAGCAACAGGCCAAGTACGAAGCTGCAATCGGAAATCAACGCCTTCTCGAATCTCTCGTCTCGCCAGATGTCGACACCTATTACTTGACCAACCTGCTCTCTCAATATCAGTCGGCAGGCAAATCGACGGCAATCCTTTTGCTACGCAGGCTTGATCCAGAATCCCCCAGAGCATCCAAATTCACCCCTACCATGGTCTTTGCCACCTCTGACACGATCCGCCCAGAGGCCGTGGACGTGATCTCTCAGCTCCACAGCCGCAAAGTCCAGGTGTACATGTGCACCGGCGATAACCAAACCACAGCACACGCAGTGGCCGACATGTTGGGCATCTCGCGGTCGAACGTGATGGCCAACGTGATGCCAGCCGAGAAGGCCGAATTCGTGCGTCAAGTACAGGGCAACGATAATCATCCACGCAAGATAGTCGCTTTCGTCGGCGACGGGATCAACGATTCGCCCGCTCTGGCCGCCGCGGACGTCAGTATCGCGATGGCCTCCGGCTCCGACGTGGCGATCAACTCGGCCAGCTTCGTCCTGCTGAACTCGGACCTGAGCACCATCCTCCAGCTGGTGGTGCTGAGCCGGCGTGTCTTCACCCGCGTCAAGATGAACTTCGCTTGGGCACTGGTCTACAACGTCTGTCTGGTCCCGGTCTCCGCGGGGGTCTTCTACCCCATCGTCTCGGGTCATAAGCTGGCCACTCTCGACGGCAAAGAAACACTCGTCGCCACGCACTGGCGGTTCAGTCCCGTGTGGGCTGCGCTGGCTATGGCGCTGAGCAGTATCTCGGTTGTGACAAGCAGTCTGGCCTTGAGGATTGAATGGAGGAGCGTGAAGAAGATCTTCGGCGCGAAGAGAAATATCTAGTTTTCTTTTTTCATATTTTATCTTATTTTATTGTATTTCTTTTTTCGAAGTCTTCATGCTTGATGATTCCCCTGATGATTGTTATGATACCACAGTTATGTCTATTAGAAGGAGTGTGTAATAGAACAAGATTGTTGCAAAAAATGCTTCTGATGTTATAAGTATATTTGAAGACTGTAGTCACTGTATGTGAAGAAGACCAGTCAAGTCCTCCCCGCCTCCCCCCAGACTTCAGCCACCTTCTTGCTCAACCCCCTCGCGATCTTCTTCCTCCCCACGAGCGACTGCATCCCATCCGAAAGCAGTCTCTCCTTGGCCGTGGGGTCTGCGCCGTCTAGCGCCTCGAATGCTTCGACAAACTCTCGCGGCGTGGACCAGCGTCGTTGGATTTCGAGTGCCTTGTCGCCTGTCACGCCTCGGGTGCACATGAGCATCTTTAGAAAAACGTCTCGGAGAGACAGGACGTCAGATTTGGAGGTCAGAGCAGAGAACGTGGAGAAGGTAACGGCGTAAGTAGAGCAAGGGTTTTCAGCGCGCAGATGGTCCAAGGCAAGGAGGTACGATTGGGATGAGGAGAGTTGGTGACTTGGAATGAGATTGAGAGAGTTGGTTGGTGCTGGGGCCGAAGAAGAAGAAGCGGAAGCGGACTCGTACATCGATTGGAGAAGAAAGGTCATCCGGGCGAGATAGCGGATTGTGTCGTCGAGGTTGCGCGTCTTCTTGACGAAGTAGCCGTTGACCACCTGCGTCGAGGCGATGGCCGAAGCGACCATCTCTTGGTACTTGAGTGCAGACGGGTTTCCTGGCTCGTAGGCGACGGAAAACTCCTCGATCAGGTAGATGACATTCTTGATGCCGGAGCGCCCGAGGCGGAACTTTTGCTCGTGGAATCGACCGTCTTTGATTGACCCGATCAGATCGTCGAGGCGTTTGCGCTCCACGATCCAGTCCAACATCACCTCGTCGCCTTCTTCTCCATACTGCGACAGAAAGCTCGGGTCGTTGAATTTGGCAACCCATATGCAGTCTCCAAGTTCGAGTGCGCGGACTTCTGGGGTGATGCCCTTTTTGCCCAGTTCATTCGAGATGTAGTCTCGGTCTTTTGATGTGCGCACTTCTCGTGTGTCAAGAATCAGCTGCACTTTGAAACTGTTCGCTGGTAAGGTAATCGGTTTAATCTCTGACGGATGAAGGATTTCGGCATTGCTGTGGAACTGCCGTCGCTCAGAGGCATTGATATTTGGGTCTTCGGGGTCCTCCGGTTGCATAGCATTGGCTACAGTACTACCCTGAAGATTTCCACTTGTTGACTAGTGATGTAAGTTAGCTCAAGTATCGGGGCATGATTAGCACGCAGGGGATCATTTTCTCACAGACTGGTTGCCAAACGATAACGTGTTCTGCGATGCTCCAGGCAATGTCTTCTGGATTCTTTTGGCAACCTCCCACCCTTCCTCCGTGAGGGCATACTTCCTCAGTGGACGTCCCTGTTCATAGACCAGCTCCTTTTGGACCAGCGTCTTCATTGAATTCCAAGCGGTGTAGAACTTGGTAGGATCCGGAGGCGCCGTGAAAGATGCGTCGCAATAAGGCTGCGCGACTTCGATCAGCTGCTGCTTCGTCATGGTCTGCGCAGAATTCTCGTCCAGCGTGCCCAGCCCCAATAACAGGGCATATGGACCCGACCGTAGAGCTGGTACGTAGGCTTTCGGTTTCCGCGTTTTTTTCGCTGGCTGAGAGCCCCCCACGCCTTCATCTGATAGTCTCTTACCGGACGACGCTGGGTTTTCCAAGTTTCAAATTAGAAAGACGGGTCCCTGGGGAGGGAGAATCGCACAGGGTATACCTTTCTGCGGCGGTTCCGGCATAGGTAGTCCGTTCTCATTGCAATATGCTTTCAGCTTGTCTGTCAAACGGTCACATAATTTCGGCCCCAGCCCGTTTAGCTGTTGCGCTTCAGACGGATGCTGGAAAACCAACGGACACGCTTTCATTGAATCATAGGCTTTCTTGTACCTAAAACCATGTCAATTATAGAAGCAATACAAGGAATAGGGGAGAAGCTTACACTGTAACGCCTTTACTATTGCGTTCTCGAGCTTGGTCCAACCATTCCTTGATCCATCCCAGTAGCAAAGGATTCGCGCAAGTGTCGCTCATGGTGCCACTTTAACGATAGGACCCATAAGGAGCAGGTAAATTTCAACATTTAATCTCAGCAACACATTTGGATTTATTGTTACACATCTTCTGCCAATACTCGCTTCATTCAAGGCAAAAATCGTTGTCAACGCGTGTCTGCCAGAGGATCCACGCGTAGGAATTATGCCCAATCGGGTCATATCACGTTTCTGTGGCTTGGGCCTGGGTGTGGCGTACGTGAAGTGTGGCGCAGGACATATATTGCTCGACATTTTCCCTCTTTTGTACTGCAGCAATTCACACAGAAGAGAAAGCAGATGAGAATGAAGAAGCCTGTCAGGCCTAGAGGCTGTTGTATCGACATATTTAAATTCGGCTTCTGTTTCGGTTTTCTGCGTCCCATTTCGAGAACGCTTGTTTTGCGGTAAAAGATACGTAACTCCTCGAACTACTACATATCAAACAGAGGGCTATAACCAGGAGGAGCATTCAATCTGGCCATTTTGATACTGAGAGGAAAAACGGAAGAAGTGCCTGAGGCTGTCAAAGTCCTGGGAATCACGTGGGGTGAACCAGCTCCTGGCCTCCTGCCTCCAGCCAAGATGACGTAGTGGTTCCGATATCGAATCCAGCTCAACCTTCCATTGTACCTGGCGATGAGATAATAAATCGCGGAAAAGAAGAAAGCATTATCAAGATGTAGACTTGATCTGCAATCCCATAGCAAGGAACCCACTATCTCCGTCTGATGGGGTCGTCTATCTGTATGACGTCGCCATCCATTATGAATGACTTCATGGCACAGGTGAGACAGATTTAACCACAATACGCGTCGATTGACTGATTGAGGAAGGATAATAAAGAAGGGTATCTATATTGAAGTGGTTAAACATCATGGCCGAGAAGGATATAGAACCAGGAACAATGCCATCGATTGAGACACAACCCAAGCCCGTGGTCAGGAATCCTATAGCCAACGACGCAGCCCCGACCGACAGTCATATACTAGCTCGGGCAGACCATGGAGAGAAAGGATTAATACAACAATCTGGCGTGAAGGAAGAGACCACTGACGTTGGGTGGACTCAATCGCACCAGGAAATTAGGGAGCCGCTGGTAGCGGGACTGTCCAACGAAGATCTATGGCTGCTGGTCAGACGTTTCAACAAGGTCGGTGGGAATACTGGTCTCTTGTTATCAGCTCAGTATCGTTGATTGATGTCTGCTCCAGCAAATATACTACGTCAAAGCAGTATCAGATGCACCGCTCCAGAAACTTGACCTCAACCGGGCAGAAGATGAGGAATTCTCCCCTGATAAATTAAGGGCAACAATTGAAAGGTTCTATACTACAGTAGTAGTTGGACTCACCTGCGCTGTCAAGCACATTGCGCGGTTGCGATCTTGGAGAGAGCCTCGGCGAACAGCAGCATTCTGCTCAGTACGTTTTGTCGGAGAACACCTCTTGAGTAGGGAGATCCCGAATACTGATACCTCCCATAGGTCTATTTTACAGCATGGCTGTTAGATTTGGTAGTTCCAATGCTTCTCGGCGTCCTCGTCGCGTTGGTCGTGGAGCCTCGATGCCGCGAGGTCCTCTTCCCTCCAGCCCCCATCGCACTGGTCAGTTCTTCTACTGGTGGCGTTCAGAAGCCCAAAGCCGGTGTACTTGGATCGCACGACAGTATAACTGGAGCGCCAGAAAGGTTGAAAGGCGAAGCAGCGGAGCAAGAAGCCAGCAATTTCGTCGCCAGTGTCGCCAGTGTCGCCGTGGGAAGTGCTGCCGGCAAGCACGACCAAGCTTCGCCCACAGAGGAAACGGTGGAGAAGGATGTCCCGGATCCCATGGAAATCGTTTCGCGGACGGCTGATGCGCAGACTGCGGCAAAAGGCGATGTCCCGGCCGATACCCACGACAAGACCAGACAGCCTATGAAGCAGGCAGTGATGGAGAATGCAAATCTGGCGATGCGAGTGATGAGTGATATCACGGACACATACGAGCGGTTTGCAAAGTAAGTCCTTTCGCTACTGCTCAAAATTATAAATATAGCTAAGTATTACACAGCGCTCTATCCCCGACACCCCCGTTCCATGTTCTAGAACCTCGCCTAAGATTGGCAGGTGTCTTGACGGGAGGCTGCCTTGTTTCCTTGTTCATGTCTAGCTATATGCTTATCAAAGTCAGCGGCTTTTTCCTTGGAATTGGTTTCTTCGGGGATCCTCTCTTGTGGCGTGTTGCAACGTACTTGAATCGGGAGTACCCTCACTGGGAGAAACTCTTGGAACTGCAAAAGTGAGTGTCATCCATTCCTTCATCTCTTCCCGTCTGTTACTGACATGAAGAAGCTCTCTCCTCAAGGGAGTCCCTACAAATGCCCAACTCACAGTGACCCTTCTTCGAATCGGCGAGGCAAACACTGCACCTCTCCCACCACCACCACCCGTTGGCCTCGAAAAACCACCCTCGAGACCTGCCTCGATCAACCACGAAGAGCTGAGCACAACCCTGGACGTTCCAGAAAGCGAGATCGAACAAGCAGCGTCTGCTGAGCCAGCATTCGAACCCGGCGGCACCCATGGAGAAACAACACAGTCATCCCCACCCAAGAAGACCTGGATGTCAAGCATTATGAACGTCTTCCGCGGAACAACCGCCGCGGGGGTACGAAGCAAACTGGCCGTTGACCATGTCAAAGCCGCCGCCGGCTCGAAAGCAGCCCGGAACCGCATCGGCATTCTCCGCCGCAAGGGCGGCGTCTCTCTCCCCGTGGGACCCATCGAATTCAACGCACGATACCAGGGGAAACGGGGTGCTGCCGTGATCGACTCCTCCAAGGAACAGCCATTACTATACTTTACTACGGACTCTACCGCCGACAGTAATACTGACAACGCCATCGAAGAAAGGAAAAAGGGAAGCATCCTCTTCTCCATGCCCGTCACTGATATCCGCGAAATGCGCAAGCTAGGCGGGATGGGCTGGAAGGGCAAATTGGTCGTTGGGTGGGCGGTGGGTAGTAGTAAGGAAGTTGTGGACGGCCTGCTCCTCAGGGGAAGACTGCCGCACCAGGTGTTTCAGTTGACGGCGATGCGGACGCGGGATGAGTTGTTCAATCGGTTGGTGGCTATTGACGGACAGGTTTGGGAGAGCTGTTGATTGATTGATGCGTGTGTTTGTGCTAAGATTGTCCCAGGTTTGGAAATAATCCTACTACTGTCATTCGATTCTTCTTTTTGGATCATTCAATAATTTCGTTATTGGTGGTATCTTCACTGGTAATGTCAATTTCAAGGATATACAGAGTACAAAAACTTGGTTATGGATAAAGAAAAAGCATTGATAAGTCATGTATATATACTATAGACTGAGATATACAGGCCACACTCGTGTCTTACATCCCCTGTTGATAGTCCCGCACTGCATCCTCAAAAGAAGAATCTCTCTTGAAGCCGAGAGCAATAGCCTGTCGGTTATCGAAGCGAGTGGGCCAGGACAGCAGGATCGGCTTGAGGGCCGGATCTTCTCGTTCAGTGAGCAGGGAGAGCTTTTCCTTGCCGCCCACCTTTTCCAGGGCGTCCATCATTTCCTGGACCGTGACGCAGATTCCCGGCACGTTGAGCTGTCGGATATGCGGGGGTAGCGCATCGGCCGGCAGAGTCAGCGTGAGGAGAAGATTGTAGACCAGCGTTTTAGGCGAGCAGAGCCACGACTTGAACGCCCGGTCTTCGATCGGAATCACGCATTGCTTGCCATCGAGCGGCTCGCGGATCATTCCCGACAGGAACGAGGAGGCTGCGGCCGTCGGACGACCCGGACGCACGGAAATGGTGGGGAACCGGAGCACGAAACCCGTGATGAACTTCCGTCTTGTATACTCGTTGATTAGGGTCTCGCAGATGATTTTCTCCGCGCCGTACGACGACTGCGGGGTGGGAATCACTGAATCGTCCACCACTTCGGGGAGAGGGAGTCCGTAGACGGCCTGGCTCGACGAGTAGATGACCCTCACGCCGGGGCAGGTCCGGCGCAGCGCATCCAGCAAGATGCGGGTCGCGTCGACGTTGACGCTCATGCCGAGCTCAAAGTCAGCCTCCGACCCGGACGACATGATGCCATGAAACGCGTAGACCGCGTCCAGCGAGGCGTCGACAACCGTGTCGGCGCCCGTGAGGAGGTCTGCCTGGATGGCGGTCGCATTCTGCGGGTATTTGACGCCCTCGGGGACGCCTGGTTCATGGATATCTGTGAGGACCACTTGATGCGATGCATCGTTCAGCAACTCTTTCGCAAGAAGTTGGCCGATAAAGCCTGCAGCGCCTGTGATGAGGATCTTCATGCTTCCTCTATCGACCGCGCAGAATTAAATCGTTGCACCACTGGGGGGAAACTCATTATCCACGTCTATCTACCGGCTCTTAAATCAGAAGAATTCTTCCTGAATCTGCGTCTGTCGAACGTGTTGGAAACAAAATCCTACCCATTCATAACGTCGTCGTAGTGGGTGGGACTCGAGAAAGTCGGCGAATCCTCCGCATCGCATCAAGTCCGAATCCCCTTCTGTGGTTTTGCTGCTCCACGCCGGACTTATCCCGGTGTTTTGACTCTTGATCGAGCAAGGATGGCAAATCGGATATTGAGCTCTATCAGGGATGGAAAAAAGGCGCTGCTGATGTGCGATTATATCTGGATAATGGAGTCAGTCCTGCAGGGTGATCCGGTCGCAGTACGAGTACTCCATACCTCGTAATAATACCTTAGTATTAGTAGATTCCCAGGCTATGACCATGTTACAGTTACACACCTCAAATCACAGGCAAACCTAGTAGTTATAGCTCTGGCAAGAGCTGAAGGGTTGGAGAGAGTTGACAATAAGAGATGCCAGAATTGCTCCTTCCTGGGAGGTGTTTGTAGCTAAAATTAAACTTCTCTGCGCTAGGAAGGAACGACTCTCTCTGTTTCTGTCGTTCGTTCCTTCCACTTTCCCCAAGTTCCGCCCTTCCCCCTCTTTCCCTCTCCAAATTAGCAGGTGCGATCGTCCTCCATCGACTTCAATTCTTTCCCAACCTGTTTTCTCCTCCTCGTATACCACTGGATTAGGTACCTATCTGAGATACTTGTACTACCGGTAGTACTACCTGGGAGTGGCCTAAGGAACCAACTACTGCCTCGTTATTATCTACTAGTGACTACGGAGTACCTAGTATCATTGTTCACGGATTACAAAACACAACGTCACCGGGTTCATTTTCCAGGCCCACAAAAGAAAGACACCTTGTCTCCGAGCTGGGTCTTGTTTGGCCTCGCTTTCTCGACCGGCTGTCTGCCGGTAGGTGCGGTCTCCGTTCGCATTTCGACCGCTTCGCGACCGGAGGTCCACCGAACGAACGACGCAGCAGTAATGGCTAGCAGCAGCACGCCACAGAAGCGGTCTTCCTACGACGCAGGGCTCGAATCGCCCAAACGGGAGGACGATCGGCCTCCTTCGGTGCCGGCGGGGCGACCGCCGCCTCCAAAGATCTCCAAAGCACGCGCCTGTGAGTTTATGTGGGCGGGGAGGGGGGGAGAGCAGAAGAGGTGATCCGATGATAATGGTGGTTCAGGTGCAGAGTGCAAACGCCATAAGATCCGCTGCGAAATCAAACCGGGCGAGTCAAGCTGCACGAAATGCCTTCGCAGTGGGATCAAATGTGTCGTCAATGACTTTTCACAGAAATTCGTAGACGACGATGGGATGTGAGTTCATTGCCTAGCCTCATTGCCTAGCTATTCATCTGTCTCTTCATCATCATTATCATCTCTAACGGCGATCGTCCCTTCGTTTTAGATGGAAATCTCAAGCTACAGCGACGCTACACCAGCTCCAGGCCGCCGTATCGGATCTTCTGCGTGAGAACGGACTGCCAGAGCTGTCTACCTATCCCTCCACCACCGATACTCGGAACGGCCCCAGCCCGGCTGCATCATCATCCCACCACACTCGGCAGCGGTCGACTGAAACGTCGCAGCCGCCTCGCGCAAGTCACAATGGACCCGGACTGGTGATGGATGTGACAAGAGAACCGTCGCTGGAACCCGACCTCCAAGACCCAGATCTAGTTCCGGCTCCGATGCGCAGTCTCTACGAAGTGACCAAGCTGCGCAATTTGCGCAACAACCCGGTGGAGAAACCGCGGTTGAACCAATTGGAGGAGGACTTCATCTCGCGCGGCCTCATTTCCATCCACGAGGCCGAGGAGTTGTTTGCCTATTTCAGTCGGACAATGAACCAGCTCCTCTGGGGTGGCATTATCTTGGTCCATCGAGACCTGACCTCGGTCCGCCGCTCGTCGACGTTACTCTCCGTCGCTGTCTTGACCGTGGCCGCTCTACACATCCCCAACCGGACCGAGACCTTGAACCAGTGCTATAATGAATACGTGTCGCTTGTCTCGAGCATGTCTCTCACAAGGGTACATACTCTGGATGATGTCCGAGGCCTCTGTGTGGGAGCCTTCTGGCTCTCGGAGCTGAGCTGGAAGCTGTCGGGGCATGCAGTGCGGATCGCCACCGAACTGGGGCTGCATCAAAGCTACCAGAGGATGATGCGCGGGCACAACGATCAGTACGAGCGTGCCCAACTCTGGTATCTCTTGTACGTGTGCGACCACCACTTCAGCATCGCGTACGGCCGACCACCCGTCATCCACGAAGACGCAGCCATCAAGAACTTTGAAAACTTTCTGCGCTCTCCGCTGGTTGTTTCAGGTGACATTCGGCTGATGGCCCAGGTGGCGCTTTTTATGATCCTCACCGAGGCCTACCGAATGTTTGGCTCCGATAGTGAACAACCCCTGAGTGAGGAGGATTTTGGTCAGCTACGAGTGTACAATGTGGCTATTGACCAATGGCGGCTGCTATGGCAGCCTCGATCTTGTAAGTTTGCTTTCAACACCCTCACAACCTGTCTTCATCCATCATCCACTGATACAAGCTTGCTTTTTCCCTACCAGTGGATAGCCCCTACGTGCGAACGTATCCTTCGAAAGGCGTCGCTTTACACTATCACTTTGCCAAGTTCCAGCTTAATTCGCTCGCCCTTCGAGCGCTGTCCCCGGCAAACACGCCTGGCTTTTCCATGGATCGCAAGGAGTCGGCCAACATCGCCATCTCGTCAGCCATGGCGTGTTTGAACATGGTGCTCGAGGAACCCGACATCCGCGACGCGATCGTCGGCGTGCCAATCTTCACCCACACCATGGTGACATTCTCGGCCGTCTTCCTTATCAAGGTCGCGGTGAGCTGGCACACTGCTTCGCTCAGTATCGACGGTGGCCAGGTGCGGCGCCTGGTCGAGCGAGTGATCGAACTGATGAACTGCGTGTCGGCGGGTGAGCGTCACCTCACCAGGCACATTGCCCGGGGGCTGGGCAAGATGGTGGAGCGCTTCGACGCGTGGGAGACGGCGCAATACGCCGGCCGACGCGTGTCTGTTGCAGGCATCAGCAACACCAGCGGCCTCAACGATCGTGACCAGCGCGATGTGCCGGGTGGAGCCAATGCAATGGCGCAAGGCTTTCCTCCACCAGATCTAATCTACGGCATGGTGGGTACCTATGGTTTTGGTCTAGATGAGAATCTGCTGGACCCGAGCATGGCAACGATGGAGTTTTGGGCGCAATGACATACCTTTCTTGCTACTTCATTTGATACCACCTTTTTCCTGCCATTTCAAATGAGACAGGCACCTATAGTTTCTTGTATATTCTCCAGAAACCTTTTCATACTAAACTTTCTTTTTTTTGATGTCATGATTACTGGAGTTTATCTCTGGCCCTGGTCAGAGCGTCATGCAGAAGTATGTAATGCTCTGTAATGCACAGCAGGGACTGGTACAGAATAGTACTAGCTGTGTTGTTTCGTAATGTACGTGATTGCACTGTTATTTCCACATCCGGCAGACTATCGCCAGTAGCAACTGGCTTGATAAACTACTTTGTACAATACAAGTGGTAGTTTTATCGTGAGACACTGGAAGTTCCAGCTAGAAATGAGATGTATATAGAAATAAGAAGGTATCTTAGGTATAACAATTTGCCTGTCGCGTGGTTGTCTATTTTAAAGATTGTCTAGACAAGAGTCGAGTGTCTCCCCTATATATTACTTATATAGAAGAGGGAACACAAAATGACATGGCAGAAAGAAGCAGTTACAAAGCACTGGAGCTGAAGAGGCTGCTTTAATCTCTCAGGTGCCCTCAGCCTTATAATCAAGCAAGTACATACATACCTATACTTGGGTCCTGTATGGCCTAAATACTACGCCATATGTTCAATATTGGTAGAATCCCGGCAAAAAAATACCTCAATATCCATAATAAAACCATGCCTGAAGACAAATTTGTCTTATTTCATTACTATCCAAGTCTCAACCTTGACCAAGTCTCTTGATACCTCCATCGGCGTTGCTTTAAGAGTGACAGTCAACCCCTAATAATACCACGCACAAGCTCACAGACCCTCGGTACGAAACAAAGCTGTGAAATAATGGCGCATACATACGACTGTTAGCTGATCCCCAGTGCTCTGCTCTTCCCCCGGCTGCCCTCCCAGCTCCCCCAAAGCACACAGGGCCCACGCACTTACCCACGCACTTACCCACGGCACTCATCTCTCTCTTCCTGCCTGTCCACTCTTATCCACACTCACATCATCACATCATGGCGCCCTTTCCAAGGATTCCGAGCTCCCCCCAGCTCCCTGCTTGGCCTGCGCCTCCCTCTCCCCCCCCCAGCTGAGCTCATGTCCTACAATCAGCCCAGGCTTTCTCTGAGACGAGACCCAGAGGCCCTCCCTACCCACTTCCCCCCGGCGCTGAAGTAATCCTCGCCCATTCCCATTCCATAAACCGCGCGCAAGAAGGGGGAGGGGGGGGGGAGAAAAAGAGGACAGACAAGAGCGTGCGAGGACCATCACTCCCCAGCCTTGCTTTGCCTTTACTTTTCCCTCCCTCTCTTTCTCTCTCTCTCTCTCTCTCTCTCTCCCATAAATTTTATCCCCCCCCCCCTTCTTCCCCCCTCCCGTCCGTTCTCCCGTCTTAATTCTTTCTCCCTTCCCCCCCCCAGCTTAGTTCCTTCCTCGCCCATACTCCCTATCGCGTCGCGTTCTCGCGCGCATCTCTGCTACCCTCTTCCTAGCTCTCTATCTTACCTAGTGAGCTATCTAATCGGCCATTGACTCCTCGCAAACCGTTAATCACCATGTCGACCCGCAAGAGAAAGCAAGAAGCCGAGGAGGAGGAGGAACTTGTAGCACTCCCTAGCGACGAGAGTGAAGAGGAAGAAGAGTTCGTATTGCCTGTTTCCCTTTTTTATTTATACTGTTCCAGGCTAATTTATTAGATATGAGAGCACCGACGTAGGCAGCGAGGAAGAGGAAGAGGAGGAAGAGGTAGATGAGGATGACTTTGAAGAGGAAGAAGAGGAAGAACCTGAAGAAGAGGGTAGGCTATTCTCTTCTCCCGTTCTCTATATTTCCCATACTCATCAATTCTAATTCTTTAGGTCCCCCCGTTAGCAAGAAACGAAAGACCGAAGACCACGTCAACGGCAACGGTGTAACCAAGAACGGACACAAGGGGGGAGACAAAGAAGAGAAAGAGGAGGAAGAACAAGACGAAGACGACGACGAGGAGGAGGAGGAACAAGAGGAAGAGGAGACGGCCAAGTCGAGCGGTCCTGCTGCTGCGGCTGTCAAGGCAAAGGGCAAGGTTGTGCCCAAGGAGCCGGAGGTTGTCGACGTTTCTGACGAAGAGTAGTTCCCATTATTACCTATTCTTATGGAAGATGTACTGTAAACTATTTGGCCTCCGGTAGCAGTCTAGCTAGTTATGGCTACTAGATGACTACTAGACTGCAATCTAATCATTCCTAACTCCATATCATAATAGTAAACAGTTAAGAGCGTAGAGAAGCAAATGAGAAAAGAAAAGAAACAATCATTATATGTATAATATGTATGTTCCATTCATAGCAATAGCAGTCAGGTATTTCTAGCCGTAGTTGTCTTTTTAAGCATCACTCCCGCTGCTCCGGAAGGTCGCGCACAGCTGACAATACTGGTGCGTCAGATCGAGCACCGTCTGCGGCAGGTTGGTCGCCTGGACGATGCTGCGCACCTTGACGGCGCCTTCTTCCTCGATCAGGCGGCGGATGAGGAAGAGGAGTTCGGGGGAGAACTAAACAAAGATTATTATTAAAAGAGAATTAAAAGAAAGAAAGAAAGAGAGCTTACCTCGGAGTACCATCTATACTGCCATGCGATCAATTTGATAAGAGCACTCAGCATGGAGCGGGTATCGTTCTTCTTCTCGTAGAGCTTGAGCTGGCCGCGCATCGCCTTGGGCGAGAACCGGATTGCCAGACAGCTCTGGTAGGCTTCGATCGCCTCGTCGAAGTGGTGCAGCCGTTCGGCCAGCTCGCCGAGGATCTCCCACTCCGTCGCGGACTTTTTGTACTCCATCGCCTGCTGGCGGTACTGGGCCATCTCCGTGCGCCAGATCGTGTAGATGCGCAAGTCCTCGTACAGGACCATGAACAGGTTGTCCAGCCACCGCTCGCAGAGCCGCTTGTCCTTGAACTGCGTGTATGCCATGTGCGACGGGTCGGGCTGTTTTTCAATTAGTCTCTTGTTCTAGTCAGCATAGAGTTGTATTTGAACGTCCTACTTACATCGTCACTGCCAGATTTGATAACTTCCGACGCCATGGATTGCTCCGGTCGCTCGATGTTGTGGGCCTCGTCGAGGCCGTTGGGCGTGGTACTATCAGAGGCCACCTCCGAGATGGTCTCCTGAGGCTGCTGGGCTGCTTCCTCGCTGTTGCCGGCTGCAACGTTGGCTGCGCTGCCGATGGTGCTGGCCGGCCGGCCCTTGGGTGCTTGCTGCCGCTCGGTCCGGTATTCCTCCTCCATCACAAATACTTCGCTGCGGATCTTGAGCAGCTGGTCCCAGCCGATGGCGGCCGCGATCCGCGTCAGCAGGTTATACGCCTTGAGGAAGGTGCCCTGGTAGCTGGACGCATGCAGCTTTCTCAGAGACGGGTGGACCGAGTCGTGAGGGTCCCCTTGTTTCGGCTGGCCTTCGTCGATCTCGTCCAGCACGCTCTCGCTGAGAATGGGGAGCAGGATGCGAGACGGCTGCGGCATGCGAGGCGCGTCTTTGTCTTGGTAGGTGAACATGGGACACGAGTTAAGTGTCAGGAGCGCCAGGTCCCACTGCTCCATGTCCACATATACCTCGGCCAGACGGGCCCAGGTGCTGAACTCGCTCGGTGCAGCCGTCACCGCCCGTTTCGCACACTCCAGCGCCATCTCGCCTTCTCCCTTGCTCTGGCAGAAGGCAGCTTGGCAGTCCAGCAGCGCATAGTCCATGGGTACATCTTGCAGGGCGTCGTACAGCAGACGCACGGCTTGGACTTCTTCGTCCGCCATAGTCAACACTCGGGCAAGCAGTGACGAGACCTCCACGTCGCGAGTGCGCAGCTTCTCGAACAGGTTTATGCCCGACGCATAGCGGCCTGTCGTGTAGATGTACTTCAGAAGACCAGAGGTAAGGTGGTTGCTCACAGTGTTGGGCACCTGGGTCTCCGGGTCGGAACTCAACTGTCTCCCTATTCAAGGTCGGTTAGCAAGACTCGATTGCCAGGTAAAGAACCCCGGAGAGACGAACCCAAGAAGAACAGCTTCTCTGCAGCATCCAGGAACTTGTGTTCCATTTCTGTATTTGTGACCGGATTGAACCGGCGGACTCCAACAATCTTACGAATGGCGTCTCCACTTCCATCATCAGCATACGAGTACGCCCTCAGCACACCACACAGGAATGTCTCCAGCCACAAGGCCTCCGTCGCGACCCGTTTGTCTCCACGTTCATCGATACAGTAGCTCTCCAGACTGCCTGGGATCTTGACCTCAACACGCATGTCCAGGTGTGAAAAGGCATTGTAGCAACTAATCCTCCGTCAGCTAAATTCCTTTGTATTCACAGCCCCCTATGTCTCTTTCCCGACTCGAGTTCTCACCAGTATATTCCAGACACAACTTTGTGGGTTTTATCCAATGGAGAGTATGTGAGCGTGTTGACGTAGGCAGCTAGACTGGCGGAGGACGAGGCGTCGATTCCAGTGACATGGTGGTAGACTCCAGCCTGCAGGGATCGCAAATGGCATCAGTATCCAGTTCCATGTCCATTGTACCTGTATAAATCCCCCAGAACAACCCATACCTGTCGGCTCGTGCTGGCCTTTGGCTGTTTCACCAAGTAAACTAGATCGGGGGGGCCGAGTTCTCGGAGATGCTGCAAAGACTCCGTGCGCGCATCAACCGCAGCGAATATATCCTCCTCCTCATAGATCCTAGATGGGCGATCAGGTATTAGCGCACAATTCCATCGCACAGGCACCCTCGTGGGATGCGCCGTTGCTGTGTTGATAACTCCCTCCTCGGGAACACGTGGAGCGGGACGACGTACTCAGGAACAGCGGGCGCAACCATCGCGCTTTGCTCGACCGCGAAGGAAATTGACTCGAGAGACCAGGATTCAAGCCGGCCGCGACCTGATCAATTGCAATCGACTGTTTGAACCTCGCAGGCGCCGGGCGGTGCGGGAAAGAGAGCTGGGTTGTTTCGGAGATTGCGTCGCTCCATAATAATAGTAACTAATAGCCTCGTGGCTGGTGCCTGAAGATGCCTAAGGACGCCGTATGGTGCCTGAGGATACCAATATATATGCCCTTTTTCTCAGGCATAAATATACTCCCACACTATGCCATTTCGGGTAATTCATGTTCGGTGAAAACGCGCCTGCCCGTGTCAGAGAGCGTTGAATGTTCCGGACAGTTCATGAACAACTCTTCCTCCCTCTGGCGAGATCCTTCGCTGTTTCTCATCCATCTGATGCTGCTAGATTACCCATAGACTTATCCGCCGCTGGGTTGCAGGCGCAGAACTGGTTTCTGGCTCCCTGGACATGCGATCAGCCACCCCGTTCCCTCTCGTGCCTCTGAAAGCGTGTCGCGTCTAAACGAACGTCCTTCGATCGATCGCCGACCATGGCCACCTGGTCCGCCCTGAATATCGAGGCTGATGAAGTCTTTGAGGAGGAGGTCGATGATACCAAGGAGATCCAGATCGAGGAGGCGCTGAAGCTGTACCAAAATGCCTTGAAACTCCACTCGCAGGGCCCAGAGTTCTACGCGCAAGCGGCGGAAGCGTACGATGCGCTCCTTAACTCAGAGATCTTCAAATACCCCGAGTCGTTGTCGGAATTTCGAAGGGCGGCCTTGCACGACGGTGACGGCCAACAATTGGCTAGGTCTACAAATGATGGAGGAGCAGTTGTGGTGGCCGTCGCGGAGCCTCTGGCGGAATACGACGTCAACGACTCAACCTCAAGCACCTTGCTTCAAACCATCTATTTATCGCACAAAAATTACGGTCAATTTCTCTTGGATTCTCTGCATCATGTCTTGCGGACCACACCCCAGGACTCTGAGGCTGCTGCAGGGCTGGTTGGCAAGATTAACACGTGCTCGAAAACGGCCCTGGTTTCTTTCGCAGAGGCGTTAGAGAAGGATGACACAGATCTTGACCTCTGGAGGCGGAGTGCCAGGCTGAGCAGTGCTTTGCAGAGCTATAGACTGGCTCGTTATTGTCTGGAAAGCGTGCTCGCCGATGACGAGAATCGCTTGGAAGTGCGCGCAGAACAACTAGGCCTTGACGAAACTTTCGCCCAAGAGCGCCTCCGCGGCACCCTCCAGTCTCTCTATGACAAGCTGTCCGTCTCTCAGATTCCAGTCCAAAAGCCAAAGAAAGCCTTGTTGAAACTCTTAATCCGTCAATCAGACCCTTTCCCCTATCTACCACTGCTTGAGGGAGACATAGAAAATGCCAAACCCTTACAAAGAACTCTAGAAAAGCGGCTCGATTGTCACGAACTGACACCTTCCGGATTTACTTGGGAAGCTGTGGGCAAAGAGATCCTCCAATTGGTTCTTGACGAGAGACAAGATAAATTAAGACTCAGCCTCAATGATGGGGTGAAAATCTCTCTGACAGAGCCAACTCAGCCGGATCCATCAATAGCTGGCGAGTCTACGAGAGCTGAGCCGTCTCAAAACATTGTTGGTGCCGGGGATCAAACTGCCGTGAAGAAAGAAGTCGAAATGACAGATGCCAGCAACCCACCAACAACAGGAGAGCCCCTCGCTACGGTGAAATCACAAACACAGACTTCCGCGGACTTAGCCGAGGACCAGTCATCTGTTGATCAACGAGCAGAAAATCAGTTGATGGAAGGCTTGAGCGGTCACGCAGAACAAGCCCCGGAGCCTCATGTTCAACCACCGGATACCACAGCTAATGAGGATCCTGATCCGAAGTCGTCGATAATTGCCTCCCGTAAGAGATCATCCACTTCTATCGCAAACGAGGATAATACAGAGGGAGGCAGGACGAAGAGTCGGAGGACTCGTGCGCGAGAATCCAACGCCGATAGTTTGGCTCAGACTGACGAGGTAACTTTCGATCAGTCCAAATATTATGAAGACCGTCTAGAACTTTACAATCAAGCGGACGGTTGGATGTTCGAAACTGTCGGAGCATTGTTCAGAAAGATCGGCGTCGAGGAACTGGGGGCTGTTGACGAGCTGCGAAAACAATTCTCCTCCGCCAGTGACCAACAGGGGTCTGCAGAAACTTCCGAAACACCACCCGCGGCCACTGAGATTGCTATTTTCCAGGATCTCCGAGAAAGCTTCCAGGCCTGGAACGAGGAGAAATCTCGAGTAGCTCTGCATGGAGAAAGCTTCTCTTCGCTGGAAACCCTTCGAGGGAACAAGTCGGGCTTGGCTATCTTCCAAGAGCACTCCAGGAAATCCATTCGGAAGCTGAATGTGGAAAAGGAACTCTTAGAAGGTGACGAATTGTCGGCTTTCATCAAGGTGGTCAACGACGGATGGTTTCATTTACCCGAAACCAGCCTATCTTGGCTTAAGGGTGTTCTTATGCCTGCGTATGGCAAGTATTCCTTTGAAGATGAGAATTCCCCAGTGGACGAGTCTTCAAATACAGAAACAACGTACACATCTTTCCAATGGTCTGAAACTCTGAAGGATACGATTATTCAACTGCTAGTCCAGGAGGATAGCTTCATGTGGGATAGGATGTGTGAAGATACAGCGGCTCTCGGGCAAGCAGTCTTGCAATCAACATCCGAGTCTCCATTCACATATACACTAAAGAATCTCTCCGAATGTCTCATGATTGAAACGATTTATGAACTTCATCTAGATGTCTACGCGCGCATTAGCAGCCCCAACAATGACTCTGATCAAGACACCAGAGTTGTCCAGGAAGATCGTCTCGGGAGGTGGTCTCAACTGGCGCGAACGTCCCTTAATTACCTCATGGATTACGCTCCACCTGGAGAACTGCAGACACGTTTGGCCCTGCGTCATACATGGGCATCGACCTTTCACTCAAACATGGCTCCGGATTGTCGACGAGAATACGCCCTGTTCTGTCTTGAACACCTCAAGGACACCTTCCATCAGCTCCAAACCCCGGCGATTCCTCTGGTCAATAATGTGGTAATGTTTGAGCTTTCGGTCGCGGCACTTGACCAGGAGATCTCGAAGTTGAAGTCCATGGATTTCTTCATGAAGATATTCGGCGCAGATTCAGATGACCCCGTTGACCTGATCGAGACGATCGAACCTATTCTCGAGCCGTCAGCTATCGAAAGCATCCCAGACGGTGCAACAGAGAATACCGAAACAGCAGCAGCCACAGCACAGATCCAGGAGATGATATCTTTTCTTGACCGTGGAGACGCAACCCTGCGTTTATTCCTATGGCGGCGACTGCAGGAGGCATATAAATCTATAGAATACCCGCCTAAGGTCGTGTCATGCTATCTACGAAGCATAGAAACTATTATCAAAGAGCTCTGGGGCGCGTCTCACCTCGAGGCCACACCCGAAGATCGCCAAATAGCACTGCTCAAGTGGTTGAAATCTCTTGAGGGTATCCTCAATGAAACTGTCAAGCTCGTACTGCAGAAGCAGACAAACGCATACGATTGCGTTGACATGGATCACCTCGTATCCTCAATGACCGCTATTGTTCGATTATTGAAGCTTCTCCAATGCCTCCTACTCTATGATGATTCTGTCCGAGTCGGTCAAACCCCTGGACCCGAACTGCGCGCATCCCAGGCCAAATCCTTGGAGACCTTCAAGGATAGATTACGAGAGATGCAAGTACGGTGCTGGATCCTGCAATATACACTTCTCAAAGAAGCAATGGCACAGAATCAGGAACTCTTCGACAACCCATCAGAAGACTGTCTTGAGTACCTGCGTGCGGTGCATGGAGCTTTAGGGGTTCGTTCGATGTGCAAGTACTCAAGCAAGCAATTCCTGAAGCTCATGAAGGCCGAGCTTCTCTCGTTGAAAGCGGGCGATGATTATGAGTTTGATACATGCCAAGTGATACTGGATCTTCATGGAATCAAGATTTCGGCATTTGATGGACTCGCGGATCACGGCTGTCCTTCTGAGAAGCTTGACAAAGTCACAGCCATCTCCGTGATCGATTTTGTGATGAAGCAAGCTAAAAGGATGAGCATCACAGCTCTCTGCAAGTCTGATTTGAAGACAACAATAGATAAGATCTCGACTGCAATCGGAAATCTGAAATCATCGCCACCCCTGTCACTTAACAGACGTGTCGTGACCGCATATCTTAATGGTCCCATGAATCCTGCTCATCTTTCCCGCGCCGCCCAGGGGGTGTTAGATCTGTCCTTAGTTCCCGTCTCCGCTGAAAGCTCTCAGATTGCGCAGAAAGGCTGGTTCTTTCTTCTCGGCTACGCTTCCTTGACAAAGTTCCGTTCTCAAAAGCGCCTTAACCCTGTCCCTACCACGGATCTAGACGATGCTGTCAACTTCTTCAGGAAAGATATAGAAAATGGGGCTGAAAACTGGGAAACCTGGTACCGGCTTGCGCAGACCTACGATTCGAAACTGGAAGAAGATATTACCTGGTCCGCAGATAAGATCAACAATAACAGATCAGAATTGCTGGTCTGGCAACGGTATGCAATTCATTGCTACTCCATGGCGGTATCGACGGCGATCAGGACTGCAGACCCAACACTAGAGACTCGCTTACTGCTGTCTGACCTCTTCACCGACTTTGGGATCCGTATGTACGCATCTTCTCGAGAGCCCTTTTCTATGGGAGCATTCGATCTTGCCGATTTTAGTCGCCATTACAGCAAAGAGATGAATCAGGAGATGTACACGGCCCAGCCGTTCAGAGAAATGAAGGCATACTCTGTTTGGAGCTTTGGTAGATACCTCCTCAGACGCGCCATCGTCGACAAGCCCAAACGCTGGATGTGAGTGGACTGCGCTATGCGTATTCTAGTCAGGAATCTATCGCTAACTATAATTCGCCTGTAGAAACCATTATATGCTGAGCAAATGTCTGTGGAAGATGTTCAGCTGTGACGATTCTGTGAGGGGTAATTGCAAGCGCATTTCCCTTGATGAGCTTCTCGATACTCTCCTCGACGCGATTGATAATTTGCCTGAACGCAAAGACTCGCGGACAGATCCTATCTTCGAACCACACTTCAAACTCGTATCAATCGTTCATAAGCTTGTCCATCGCGGAACCCTAACGGTATAGTTCTGTCCTATATCTCCCATTTCTCTTGATTCCCGAAAAGACACCGGCTAATTTCCTGGCCAGCCTGCTGAAGGTAGCAAAACTCTGATGGCAACTCCATGGGCTCGCAAAGTTCAACTCCCTACAGAGCCTCCCATATGGGATCCATATATCCGAGAAATTCTTCGAAATCTTAGAAATGCAGACAAATCTAACTGGCATCACCGGATGGCTGCAAGGGTAAGAAGCTCAACCCAATAAATCATCTGCTCGTTTAACTTACCGTGGACGACTAGGCTGCACATGTTATCTATGATGACCATAAAGATCCAACCTCTGCCATGGCTGCTAAACACGAGTTGACCCAACAAATCTTCACCAAAACCATGACGATTCAAGTCTGGAAACCCGAGTTCGAGCGCCCAGGTCGACACTTTGTGTACACTACACGCTACGCCTACTTTTTCGTGAGCTTGTTGGATCAACTTGACGACCGTGCAAACTTGGATCAACTCCTGCGTCGAGTGAGGAAGAAACAGGGCGATTTCATCAACCATACCAAGCTGTGGGAAGATATGTGTACTACTTATGCTAAAGTCATCCGACGAGCTGGAAAGATCAATGAAGGGCATGAAGAAGGGGTTTTCAGAGGCCTCACTTGGGATGACTTTGTCGCAAACACTGCCCGGCTCGAAAATCTCTCTCAACTTGTCCCCGACAGCATCTTCATCCTGGAGCTTCTCCGTGACTCGGTGGAGTTGAAGAAACTTAACAACAACTTGATGAAAGTGACTATGCTTGAAGACCTAATCGCTGATCTCTACTCGCGGATATATGAGATCAACATGCCTCAACTAGTCGAACAAGTCAATGAAGAAAACAAGGAGAAAATGAAGGTCGACCATCTCCTAATGACCGGTGAAAGTACTGCGGATGCCCAGACACCTCCATCAGCTCCCGCGTCGGAGACGCCAGCTGCACCTCGGGGCCGAACCAAGGGCATAGCCCGAAGAGATATCCAGAAACGAGCAGAAACAATTGTGAACCGCAAGCTAACTCCTCGCGCCTTGACGGCCAAGCCTACCGCATCGACGGAAGGAGAGTCTGCTCCGGTGTCTGGTGCAGCCACTTCTGCCGCAGCAGGAACTGCTGCTACTTCCACTGCGCACATTGGCCGAAACGGGACCGACTGTCGATCAAGATCCCCCCCGCAAAGCAGTGCTGCGAACAGTGTACACGACAGTGCAGATGATGAGAGCGAGTTGAGTGAGATTGACGATGACCGGCTAGCAAAATTGGCTACGGATCGCAAGTCGGGCTCACTGTTGAACCGAAAAGGGCGGCTTCCGCGTCCTCCTCCGCCTGACCCCGAGACGGAAGCTAGTGACCTCGATGACGGCAAGATGTCCAAGTTGGCCGTTGATCGGACATCCCTGCTCTTTCCAACCCTGTCTCGTGGGCGCTCTCCAGGAGGACTGGAGTCAGAAATTTCCGTTCCGCCAAGCGTTGACGAAGAGGAAGGAGAAGGGCACGTCGAAGGAGAGCAGGACGAGACGGAAGCAAATCGAAATTCCGTCGAGCCTGGTGATAGCCTCATGGCACTCGGCTCCTCGGGAGCCGCAGGGGAAGGCGACGGCGACGAAGACGAGGAGGGCGATGAAGATCTAGCTGACGAAGGGGAAGAGGGCGAAGAGGGCGGTATGGATGAGGGCGACACTGAAGATGTTAAAGATACCGATATCGACATGGGGGAAGGCGAAGAAATCGATTTACTAGAGGTTTCTATTCACGGGAATGATAGATGCCTGGAGACAGCAAAGACTGAAGAACCAGCCGAGGCTATGGATACATAGTCGTCGAGAGCCTGAATATCATTCTACCAGTTCAGTCTCCAGCTCTTCAATTACCATTGTTTACTTTTTCTTGAGGGCTTCGATGTGAATTCGAGGCGTTTTTGTGATGGCTATTTATTAAGATCCATACGAAAGGCGTTTGAAAGGGAGAACTCGGATCAAGACTTGTTTTTGAAATTGAATTGGCAAGGAGAAATAAAGTCTCCGTGTATAATAGATATGAATATGAATGTCTGAATAATTACAACAATTAGGGTGATGAATGATCAAAGAAACCATGAACTTCTCCAATAAACGCCATCCATATCCTCCACAGTGGGACCTTGTATGGATCTTAGGCCACCGCTGCTCCCTCACCCGATTCCAGAACTCCAAGAAACAAGACCAATGTGTATAAGTACATTGGCGGGTATCAGAAATCGAAAGGTTAGATGTTCTCCTCGGGTCCCAGGTCCCATTTCCTGGTAGCCATCTTCCTGTACTTCTTGCCGGGAGAGCTTGCTGCTGGGGTAGGAGAGAACATGCTGTCAGCTACCTTGAGTTGATTCATCTGACGGAGGGCATTTTCAATTTCGCTCTCCCGGCGAATTGCGGGAGGCTTGGCAAAAGGATCATGATCAAAATTGAGATTTCTTGGTTTCGACTTCTTGGTGGGCGACCGACCCGTCAGCTCACGCTCTAGAGCCGCGATTTTCTTAAGCAGCTGCTCATTCTCAAATTCGAGATCTGCCACTCTCTCATCAACGGCAGGCTCTGGATCCTCGTGAACTAAAGCAATAGTCAGTCATCAAGTTCGCGAGGAAAATAAATGAGAAAGATTTACTTTGAAAGCCGCGAGAGACGAGCTCAATCTTCTTGTCCATATGTTCATCGTTACGGCCGACCTGTATACGGTCAGAGATCGGTTAAATAGAAGCTAGAAGGTAGGACTTACCTGCTCATCCCATGCAGACTGCCATCTTCTTCGTTCTTCCTCCATGCGTTCGTCCATCTCGGCCCAGCATTCTTCTCGAACTTCCTGCTCTATCATCAAGCATCTCTCCTCCATGGAATGGAGTCTCGTCTCGAGTTCTGAGCGCGTAATCTCTTCATTCGCAATCTTAACGGTCAATTTTTCGTTCTCAAGAGTCAAGCGGTTGATCTCATCTGTTGCTCGTTCCAACTCTTCTAGCGTTACTCCATTTGGCGAGTTCCTGCCGCTTAAGGACGGAGCTTTCCCAGAGCTCACAGACCCTGAAAGGATAGACTCGGTCACGGAAGGGATACGAGGAACGGTAACCTCCCTAGCCAAGGCCGAGTACCGCAAAATCTGGGATGTAGCGTTGAAGTCACCCAGTGGGTCGGCGGTCACTATCATGAGGGCTTTCTGAGGATGGCGTGTAGGTGTTGGGCTTGTTTGGTTTGAAGAGGGGAACGAGTTGGAGAAGAGCAGTTCAGTGAGCTTGCACTGCCTGAACGGGACAAGACCCGCCTACATCATGCCTTAATAACCAAGCCCAGTGCGTCAATTTCTGATAGAGATTTACCTTATTCCCATCTTGCCAGTCACTCTGCATCTGCAAGCACTGACCAAGATACATTAAACTCTCGTTAATCTTGCCAGCTTCAGCAAGCGTCGCTCCAGCTGTTTTTGCAGTCCTAGCTCGTTCGGAACCTAAGGCTGATTAGCCAATCTTTTTTCCAAGTATTGTCAATTGATCCAGTTAGTACGCACCCGCAAGGTCGGCAACCGTGAGTGTATTTGCAGTCCATGTCACTTCACCGGTTTTCTTAACTGTGGTCTTCTTCTTGACCTCGAGGCAGAAGAATCCGTGGCTACGAGAGCTCACGCTGTTGGCTCCAGTTCCAGTTACCTTCCGCTCGGTAAGACCGACTTCAAGAACAGCTAAGGCTTCCTCATAGGTAGTACAGGCAACCTTTCTCAACCCAGCAACAATTTTGCGGTCTGGAGAGCTTTCTGTGGGCTTAAAGAGAAGTGGTCTGCGGCGATCTTTCTGTCCATTGCCTCCCTGGCGGGACAGAGCGCTCCCTTGGCCAGGAATAATAGACGGTGATAGGAGGTCAAAAATGCGGTCGTTATAGACCTCATACATCGATACCAAGACAATGTACTCGGACTTGGGGTCCACGTCCACGGCAAGGTGGCCCACATCGGGCGATCGGGGCATAGCGCTGGGCTTTTGCATGTGGCGACGAGGGAAGATTAAAGCCGGCATCGGTTCCTTTAAGATTTTAAGTCGAAACTTAGCTAAACTTGATCCAATAACACTGGGGTAGAAATGGGAAAAAGGTGCAGATATTCCAGGGGTTGCTCGTCCGAGTCTCTCTCTCAAGAGGTCCTTTGAATCGAGACGGCTCCTGTCTTTTGAAGCTGGGTAGGGTTCCTTTCCCGTGTGCAAGGCATCTCCAGGGCTCATGGGAAGCGCCTGGGCCTGTGTTCCAGGGCTTGGTGGACACACGTATTGGGTTTCTTGGAGGATGTTGGGGGAAAGAGGGGTCCATACCGCCATAGGTGTTTGGGACCTTGAAGAGGGAGTCTGAGCTCGAGAACCTCTGTTGCGTTCAGAGTTTGGGTCTCCATAGACGGCTTCCAGGAATGTTTGTGCTGAGAACAACTGGGCTTCTGAGGGATCAGACGCGGCCAACGACGCCAGGAGCAGGGGACTAGTCGAAACATCGGAGCCAGTTGTGCCTGTAGCAATAGATTTAAACATCAAATCAAGTGCCATCTGGGTGATTCCACGCTGGGATTTTGATCCGAGGATTGTATGGCTCTGTTGCAACAAAAAAAATCATCAGCTTCGCCTTCCCTATCGGTCCAGTATAAGCTATAGTCAGACCTTTCCACTTCCTGTGACACCCAAGGTAGCTATCAAGCCATCCCTTTTCTCGAGGAGAACACCGTTCACCAGGGAAGCGATGTCCATATCTTCGAAGACATCCAACTGGGACGCGCTTTCCTCGAACACCTTGGTGAAAGCGAACTTCTCCACCGCTCGTTTTCTGTTGTCATTTGGCGGTTGCAAAGTGATATGAGTCGAGTGCAATGTCGTCACGTTCTGTCCATCCTGGTCGGTATTCTCCATAACCTCAGGGGGCTCGACTGTGAGGTATCGTTCTCCATATCCCTCAGGCTGCGGCGAAATTGGCGGCCGAAGACGAAGGAAGACTTGGAACAGCGAGGTCTGCGGGCTTTTCGTCGATGAGCTCATGATTGCAGTCCGGCTACCTAGAACAGCCTTGGTGGATTGCAGGAGAGCGGTTTCCGGTTCGACAGTTGACAGTTCGGCGGTGGAGAATAATGAGATGGCTTCAATGTCGCTTTCCGGAGTTGATGTTGATCCTTCCAGATTAGGTAACATTCGCGTTGTCCAGGCAACTAACCTAAACCTGGTTAGGTCATAGGTCTGGCTTATGTAAGCTGATATCGCCTCCCCAAGACGTCCTGGTACCTTACTCTGCAATCGACGGCTGAAGATCTGGCCTGGTATCTGATTCAAGACCACACCTCACTCTTCTACCCTGATCAAGATGTCGTTGTTCCGTGGAATGCTCACGGCTCCAGACACAAGACTGCGTGACTTCATCGGGCGCAATTCAGCAATCGTCGTACTCGCTTAACATCGAATCAACGACTCCCTCGTATCGCGAATAGCCAATGCCTCTGGAGGAAGCAGAAACTCTCCTAGGTCAGATCCTTTTTGGATGAACTCTATCCACTGCCAGCGATGTTTTAAAAGAATACCTCGTTCGTATTTGGGCGCTGAGGCGGGCTCCATTGGACTTGATTTCCGTCATTTTTAACCTCTGTCCAAAGAGAAATCACATCGTGGTATCTTGTATCCGACCAGTCAAAGCTAAGCCTTGCACCCCTACGGAAAGGCTCTTGCAACTGGCCGTGTCAGACTTGTCAGTCATGCAGCATTACCCAAGGTCCTGGCTATCAGGGTGAGGTTGATTCCTGCGCTGGCCAAAAAGGGTAATTCTTGGCAACCTCGTTTTCGCTAAAAACGATTCCCAGTGCCTGACGACCCATGGTGCAGAAGGTCGAGGATGTTATATAAAACTATGGGAGTCCTATATGAGATCTTGCATAGCGACCATGTTGTCTTGGATTCATAGTTTACTATAGCAGAACTTTGGAGACCTTCTTTGATTCCAGCCTTTGATTTTCCGAGACCCGTGTCAACCACTAAGACCTATATGACCATGCTTGAGGCGAGATCAGCATACCGTTAGTTCTTCTTATAATAAGAAAAGGATACTATAAACTAGATTACTGATTCCAAACAGAGGAGGGTAGCTATTGGTACTACGCACCCAATAAAGGCGCCCCGATTGCTTTTGCTATACTTTTTGCAGCCTCTGGCATAACACACATCTACCAATGCTTGTATGATACCTTGGTAGCCTTTTGGGCTTAATAGAGCTGACAAAAATAAACAGTCGGTTCAGAAGCTGGAAGGTGACTGGCCTGCTACCTTGGAGCGCCCTCCTCTTTACAGCCGGGTTTATCCTGCGTACTATTGGCGCCTTTGGACAATGGGATAATCTTCCTATTTACATTGCGAGCACCGTTCTTCTTCTTGCTGGACCGTATGTTGATATCGCGGTTTTTGATATGGGATCTATGATAGTTGATGCTAACAAAGTACCATCCAGACCCGTCTACGAAGGAGCCAACTTCTTCACCCTCGGACGAATCCTGTACTATATCCCCTATCACTCTCCCATCCACCCGGGAAGGGTCTTCACGACCTTTGTCGCTATGGGGGCAGTAATCGAATCGATCACCGCAAACGGCGCAGCGTTGGTCGCCAACTCGAGCAACTCCCAGAGCAAGCAGAACACCGGCAAGGCACTTCTCAAAGCTGCCTTAATTTTGCAGATTGTACTGATGGCAGGGTTTTTGGCATTGGCGACGAAGTTCTACGTCAACTGCTCCCGGGCCGGGGTGCTGAATTCCAAGGTGAAGCGGGCCATTTCCGTGCTGTACTGCAGCTGCACTTTGATCACCATCCGAACGATCTATCGGACCGTTGAGTATTTCTCTGCTGCGAGTCTCAACGTCAGCAATATCAAAGACATGAGCCCTATTCTCAAGGACGAGTGGTTCTTCTGGGTCTTTGAGGCAACAGTGATGTTCACAAACACTACCATGCTGAATATCTTCCATCCGATGCGCTGGCTTCCTCGGTCAAATAAGATCTACCTGGCACAGGACGGTGTCACTGAGGTTGAAGGCACCGGGTATGAAGACCCAAGATCATTCCTAACCACCCTGTTTGACCCGTTCGACATCTTTGGCCTTATCTTCAGACGCGGACAGCACAATAAATACTGGGAAACTAGTCCTTCTACGGGAAAAGCACAACCCAACCCTTCTTCGGCTGTTTAGGGAGACATATCGAGTTTCCGATATCTTTTTTAACGCCTTTTTCCTATGTATGATTTTATTTTCGGTCTTCCTGACTTTCGTTTCTTCCTGTTCTTTTCAAACTACCTAGGTACTTATTCTAGAATAGTATAAACCCAATAGGATTTCGGGATATATACAAAACTCAGCGAAATAAATTCCACAGAGCCCAGAAATACTTGATAAAAAGAACATTAAAAAATAAACAGTAGATTGTAATTATAACTATCAGGGAAAAAAAAAAAAAAAGAGCACCACTCCCGGCCAGTTGCCAGTTCTACTGTATGTAGTACTGTTCTCCGCCCAGTATTTGTTTGGGTGAGCCAAGGACAAGGGCCACATCGCCGCAATCGCGACTTTCAACGTCCTTCAATCCCGCCTGAACCCCAGCATCTGGGCCACTCGCTTGATTCTCTCTCTCTCCTTTTCTTTCTACCTAGCTAGGGTTGGGGAATCTTAGCTATATTCACCATGCTGTCATCTCTGACGTCGAACATATCCAACCCGCGCCAAACGTTGGCGCAGGTCCTGAACTTCGCCCTGGTACTGTCCACGGCGTTCATGATGTGGAAGGGTCTCTCCGTGTTCACCGCGTCGTCTTCACCCATCGTCGTGGTGCTATCGGGCTCAATGGAACCGGCTTTCCAACGGGGCGATCTGCTGTTCCTCTGGAACCGTAGCCCTCGGGCTGAGGTGGCCGAAATCGTCGTT
Organism: Penicilliopsis zonata CBS 506.65; assembly: GCF_001890105.1. Classification (NCBI taxonomy): domain Eukaryota; kingdom Fungi; phylum Ascomycota; class Eurotiomycetes; order Eurotiales; family Aspergillaceae; genus Penicilliopsis; species Penicilliopsis zonata. The sequence continues at coordinate 277,465 of NW_019208923.1, forward strand.
TACAATATCAAGGGCAAGGATATTCCTATCGTGCACCGGGTGGTTAGGACATTCCCGGAGGTAGATGCGAAGACCAAGAAAGTCAAGGCGATTTCGTGAGTTTCTTTACCCCCCCCTCTCTCTCTCCCGTCATATAACGTTCCTCGAGGCACGGATCGGTCTAGGTGATGGAGCCATGCTGATTTCTATTTCCAGTAGCTCGTCCTCTGAACCGTCACACATGCTCCTCACTAAGGGAGATAACAATGCCGCCGATGACACCGAATTGTATGCCCGAGGCCAGGATCATCTGAATCGCCAGGAGGATATTGTTGGAAGTGTGCGGGGATATGTTCCTTTGGTCGGCTATGTGACGATTCTACTCAGCGAATACCCGTGGCTCAAGACCGCATTATTAGGCATCATGGGTCTGATGGTGATGCTGCAACGGGAATAAGAGTGATAAAAATGTCTATTTGTTAGATCTACAGAAATAGAATGGGAAAGATTGATGTCTTCTTGCTCTGGTAGCAACATGTACCCCTGGCTTCGGGATTGTCAAAACAGCCATATTGCTGACAAGGAATTAGAGCCTAGAGTTTGATTTGTTTTTGAGCCTAGCATCGGGTTTACTACTCTTTCTAGCATTAAAAAGTAAGGTATAGTTACTTCTACAGTGTTCACTTTGCTCTGTAAAATACTGCCTGTATATAAACACCGCCTTAGTGACCGCTAAAAGACTACATTGTCCTTCCTTCTTGAAAGATATAATAGTATTCAGCAATCTTTTCTATCATCTTAGACAATGAATTATACACGTTTGATTGCAGCACTGTCCCAGAACTAGATATTTAGGTATACTATATCTATCAATTCTGCCTAAACCTTTTTATATAGCTACCCACACCACTCCTACTCACTGATCTTAATTGGAGCTATTTATATCCTAATATTAGTCTTTCTATTAATAAACATCCTGCAATATCTTCAAGGCGTCTTCTTTGCCTAAGATCGGGTTCATATTATGGCGTGGTCTGGACTGTGACGTCTTTCCGCCTGAGATCCGCCCCGCCCCACCCCGCCGTTGAAAGAGACAACAGACGAGAACAGGCAGCTATTTCTTCTTACTTGGACTCATTGTCTCATTCAGCCCCCGACCCCGCCCCTTTTCTGTCTAGAGTGTATTTCTTTTGCTGTGCGTGGGCAGATCCAAGTCTCCTTATTTATATTTGCACGAGGGTCACACGACCTGCTTTGTTTCATCCCCCTCACCAGCCTTCCTATCACCTCGCCGAGTATTTGGAGCTACAGACAATGGGTAGCCAGAAGAGAATTGCAAAGGTACTGCGGCATCGTAGGTTAGTTGACTACGCATGTTTTCATGGCTGACAATCCCTTGTCATGTCTAGGAGCTGGCCGAGCTTGTGGAATCACCACCTACTGGCATCTCCGTGGAGTTAGCCGACGAGGCAAACCTGTACGATTGGAAGGTCTATATGGAGGGTCCCGAGGGATCACCATACCATGTGTGTGCCTTTTAATCTACTTTATTTACACATCTTGGGAATCATCGCTGAATTACTAACTCAACCCCACTGTTTTTTTTTTTTTTTTCTAGAATGGAAAGTTCCTCGTGAAGCTCAGCCTGCCCACCGGGTACCCGTTCAAACCGCCGACGATCAACTTCGTGACCAAGATCTATCACCCGAACGTGACCAACGATGACAAGGGCAGCATGTGTTTGGGGATGCTCAAGTCGGACGAGTGGAAACCCAGCTCACGCATCGCGGCTGTGCTGGAGTTCGCTCGACAGCTCCTGGCCGAACCCATGCCGGACGACGCCGTCGAAACCAGGATTGCCGAGCAATACAAGAACGACCGGACACGCTACGAGGAGATCGCTCGAGATTGGACGAGGAAGTACGCGGGGGAGGCCAAGGCATGACGGGCAATACTTTTTTGACGTTTTAATTTCTACACATACACACACTACGGAGTAGACGGGGGATCAGTTACGGAATACTGTACTCCGTGCTCGTACGGAGGACTTACATAGTTATCCCCTCTCTCTTTATTCTCTGCATGCAGTTCTAGGCGTTCTCGACGGGTCATCTTCGAGCGGATAGGTCACATACGCGCCAGCATTCTATTGTCTTACTGCATATGGGTGGCAGGGGGGACTTTTTCGGCCCTTGGGCTCTCTACTTGAGCTATTTTTTGGTTAATTACCTTGGATGATTGACCAGAATCTGTGATAGACGTATTTTGCCAAGGTAAAACGGAGTACGGAGAGAATATCTAGTACAGTGGTCACGGAGTACTACTCGACTATCCCTTAATCTAATAGAAACGTCTATTTCTGGTGATCAGATCTCATTTTCGGGATGTCGTATTTACAGTACGGAGTGAGTACGCCGAACACTCCTGACCAAACCCGAGGGGTTTATCACTCCTTGAGCAATGATGCGCAATGCCCTAAAAGCGTAGATGAAACACCAGACACTTTGAACGACTATGGTGGGGTACTAATAGTCTATCTAGTACAAGGTAGGTAGGTAGGTAGGTAGGTAGGTACTAGGAAGAAATAAAAAAAACGACAGCAGTGCGGTTCGAACGCACGCCTCCGAAGAGAATAGATAATAAATTACTCTTTGGTAAATTCAAGTCTACCGCCTTAGACCACTCGGCCATGCTGCCAACTCTATATTGCGGGGTGCCAGTGTTTTAAATTATGTAAGATGTTTCCCTGGGACCTAGTTTTTCGTGCGGCATTGGAAGAAATCGACCAGAGCTGGCAGTGGAGGCAGGGCAGTGACGTCACTCTCCCTATATACGGAGTATATACCACAGTCATTTTGGGTATAGCGGGGGGCAAGACACAGCTTGTTCAAGAGTAAATGAAGCTAGCTCTATAGAATTTATCGAGTAAGAAAACAAAAGATCTAGCCATAGGGAAATACGATCTCGCATGAAATAGCATAGACTAGTGTTTCTATGGAAATACTAATTAGTCATGAATAGAGCATGACTGGCAGTGGTTGTTCAGCAGCCAGGCATATTCATATAAACTATCTAGGATATATTTATACCTACACTGCTAACTCAAATAGCCACCCTACTAGTCTATGATTCGGGTACAGTCACCAGCACCACTGTTACATAGCAGCAAAAATAATACACAATCAACAGCCAAGTATAAAAAGGAAAAAAGCATAGGAAATATATCTACTACATCCACAGTCATCCATCATTTCTAGACCAGCAGGGTCGCAACTCCGGGCGAATCTACGAGGCCAATTCTAGTCCCATAGATCAGCGCGTATAAAGTGTCTCGGCTCAGGAAAGGAGGTGCCAGTATAGACAAGGGAGAATCCTATTTTAGGTTTTTATTCACTACTCTGTATTGCTTGTCCTAAGCACTATATAAGTACCTAGTGACTAACTACCTGTTACTACATAACTAGTCAACTACAACTTACTTAGGTACATACCTGGTATCTGTCATACTTGTATAAATATGGGGCGATGGCCGAGAACTAACCATAAGAAGAATAGTGGATAACCCCATTTCCACACGAAACAATATCTAATCTTGATCTGATCTACTGCCACTGAGATATGCATATGGTATGAGATAGTCTAGGTAGGTACCAAGTGATAAGGCTGCTGAGATTGAATCATAGTCTTGATAAAATGTATATCTCATCTGGCTAAGCAAGCCTTGCGCGGTAAGCAGCGTAAAGATATCTCGGAGAGTTTGAAGCGAGATACATTCTAGATAAGATCCGTTCGATAGCCAACACCAATGCTTAAAGGAACCCAACCATCTCACTACACCGTCCTGTACTAATTTCTAAGCCGTGGATTCGCCATCAAGAACTCTCTTAGCTCTGTCGCAAAGCAAGCCATCCGATTTGTATTGTTAGGGACGCATTTAAATCAAAATGAACGTCAATCGTCAGAGTCGAGATAATCAAACTCCAGCTCGCTATGATCATCACGCTCATCGTCATAGTATGGGTTCAGGGGCTTAGGGATGCTGGCCCCTCCACAGAGGGCAGTGAGGCGATGCAGGCCCCACTGCATTTGGAGAAGATGCAGACTGGGAAGGGGTCTGTGGACAGGATCATTAGTGGTCAAGATGATCTTGTCTCCGGAGCAAACCTTCTTATCGATTTCACAGTTAAATAGTTTGACATTCTCTATGGATGAATCGGAGTTGGTCGATATGAAGGGAGGTGAGTTGAGAAGGATAGGGCCGGACAGACAGACGGGCTGCAATCAGAAAAGCCGAATTTCAAGCTGGCACTCATCCTGGCTCATTCCTAGCGGCCTCAGGGCAAAGAGCGCATTCCGCCAGTAGGCGTGGGTGCTGGGGGACATGGCCAAAAGGTTGAGGCAGCTCTCGGCTCCCTTTAGCCCAAAGATATCCTTTTTCCAGCGATCAACCGTCGCCGTGGTCCAGAAAATTTCGAGCAAATTCCAGAATGATAGGGCTTTGGGATACCCTCCACTAAGAGAATAGGGATATATATGGGCGACTCCTACCACGTGGCCGGCTTTACTGATGATGCAGCGCGTAACTTCAGAATCGATGGGTTAGTTATTTCTTTTAAATTCGGAATAGATCAGAGACCTTACCAAATCTTCTGCCTCCTTGGAGCAGCTTAGGATAAAGTCCACAGTGCCCTTTGATCTAGGTCATGTATTCTAAGACGAGGCAATGTGTGATTCTGCAGAAGGTGTGGCGTTTGAGAGGGTGACAGGGTAAGGATACGAATTCAGAAATCAGAAAGCAGGTTGTGGGAGGAAAAGATGGAAAGGAAGAGGCTGCGGAATGGGAGAAGAAGTAGAGACGTTGACCAACTCTCACTTCCTTCTGTTTATATTAAACCGTCCACCATGGTAATACTTCCCACTAGTCCTAATTAGGAACAACAAGTGAATATACCAATATGATGTCAGGGCGACACCTACTTATAGATGGAAGATTTATTCACGGTCTGCGAGGCAGAGCTGGGGGGTCAGAAGGGCGAAGCAGAACAGGTTTCACGGTTGTAGGCAGGCATATTTCGTCGCCGTGGTCGTTATAGCCTCTCAGGTGCGGGCTATGAGGCTATACGCATATAAGGCAAAGATCAGCCAGCTGGGCCATATAGTGATATTATATTGACCTTCCCGACTACTACAGCAGGAGCCAGTACAGAGTATTGGAGATAAGGCGGGATATACGGAGTAACCATGTAGTACTTGGAGGGTGGAGTAACATCCCTGTCAATTGAGACCAATGGAATAGGTACGCTCGCCTTAGCTAGCCGCGCTAAAACCAAAAACAATATGTAGTAAATAACGTATCTACTCGAGTATATTAGACTCAATCTACGGCCAAGTAGTTATAGAATAAAAAAACATACAACAGTAGGGATTCGCTGGTGGTCACCCACCCAACTACTAACCTACCGGCGTGTGGCTTAAGTACGGCTGAGCGGACGGGAAGCCCTGTTTTCCACACCCTGTGGTCGTATGTGATAGAAGGTTATAAATGGAGGATTATATAGTAAAAGACTACATAGTAGTATATATGAACAGGGGGATGTTAAGGAAACAGAGGATGCTCCTCTTGCTGTGGGTGCGTCATATCCTGGCTAATCCTACGGAACCTGTTCAAGTATACTGTAAGGTGAAGTATTTCATCTCTACTCCCTATATATAACCCAAATCTAAAATAATTGTGTTTATAAATCATCTACGTGACCAGTGAGGTAATGATTATTATTATATCAGCGACGTAGTTTCCAATGACTATCGAGGATTGCATGCAGGAGGCATTTAACGCCGATGCGAGGTCATACTACATACATAGTCTATATATAGAAAGTCCTCTAGAGATATACTACCGTAGTCACACCTAGTGGCGCTTAAAGCCATATAGGTAGAGGTAACTAAGTAGTTGCTATTCCCTCTACATACTCTTCATCTTTGCCATGCTACTAAAATAGCCTCACTTCCAGTTAGCGCAGGAACCCTTGTCCTGAAGGATAAAAAAGTGGTCTCTCCTCCTATAGAGCATGGCTATAATTCCTTGCTCGCTTATTATTTCTCGCACATGGAAATTGTGCTGTGGATAGGCGCTTACACCAGACCTCGTGAAAGTAGGTGTTGTACGGATTACTACATAGAGAGGGGCAGTCGATCATAGAAAGAAAACAATTAGATTGGCTTCTAGAAGATATAATAAGATAAAATAAGATATAATAAGATGCTTTAAGCTGTTTGATATTTTTCTAAGGATCTTCTAGTGAAGAACTAGAAGAACTAGAGGATACTTATAAGTTATAGATTATTCTAGTACGGAGTAATTTAATCTTATGAAAGGTCGTTCTATCCGACCAATGGGATACAATCTATTCTACTCAAAAGTTTTGGATAAGCGCATTTTTCTCTTGCTCTACTCCGTCTGTCCCAGCCAGAGCATGTGGAGTACGATAAGAGCCCAGATACTCCGTAATAGGGGGTTCTCAAATAGAAGGTTCCATTCCTCGGATCCTGCCCTTGACAAGAGGGACACACACGCATGCATATCCACCGGGGGCGAGCGACGCGGGTCCCTCGATCCGTTCCGTTGTGGCTACTCCGTGAGTCCAGAGTCCGTACAGAGAGCACATACGGAGTACAGAATATTGACAGCACCGTCAAGAGATCGACATATGTAGTATGGAGTAGTGTAAATGTCACTCCGTGTACTCCGTACTCCGTACGAGCACTCCGTAGTTCGGAGGTACTCCGTACTCCGTCCGTACTTGTAGACTCGTATGCAACTTACTGACGGTATGTAGTAGACTGTAGTGTCACACGTCCAAAAAGCAACCGACAGCGTCTGCGACACAGCCCAATGCACGTCCACGCTGCAAGCACATATATTGACGGATCTCCCCAGTATGTCAGACCATTATTGTTCGTCCACTCGAGTGACTAACCCTTGCCAGGGTCCACAGAGTTAACAGGCTCGACGTTTGTTCCGAGGGGATCTGGTTCTATCACCATTCGTTAGTCTTCAGATCCTAGTCAGAACTCGTACTCTTCCAGGGCACGGCAAATAGATAAACCTGTCTGTCATTGTATTTCACCAGCAATGGATGTAAAGAAGTGAACCGGAAACTACTCCGTAGGCAGAAGACGAAGTGTCATGACAGATAATAATAATTACTCTGAAACAGCGTGTGTCGGTTTCTGTTTTGTGACACATCACGGGGTCCTCGTCAGGCCAGGGCGATACGCCGCTAGGCTGCTTTGGGTAGGAGCGAGACGCCGAGGAGGCAATTCGCCTCCTCAACATTAATTATTATTGGGCCTTTTCGTTGCTCTCCTTTGCTCTGCTAAGGATCTTCTTGTCCTCCCCTCCTTTCTCCCTCTTTTCTCTCCCTCTCCCTCTCCCTCTCTTCCTCTCTCTCATGGCCTCGCCTTTTATTTTGTTCACTTTTGGAGACCGAGTCTCTTGTTGACCTCTGGTAGGGCCTTTGGAACGTCTGCTGCTGCTGACCGCCGTTGTTGTTTACCCTCCTCCACTCGTTTTTTTGCCTGCCTACACTCGGTCGGCCATTCAAGTCCCCCATTCAAGCTTGTTCGATACCAATTGCTCAATTCAGATGGTCTCTGCTATTATTCTTACTGTATATCGTTTTATTTGCTATTGCTAGAGCTCCCCTCAGCTGCTCTCCC